>NC_060141.1:807214651-807314561 GCF_021461385.2 Schistocerca piceifrons | reverse complement strand
CATCCCTCGCTCCCTCTCATTGACGAATTAACACAGAAATTGCGTCGCTATGAAATACTATGGGTTCTATGACATCTCCATCTAAATTGAGTAACGTATCTATGGAAACGACTGGTATATTCTTTTGGGACACGAGTTTCTCCTGTCCGATGCACTATTCCTCCCCTTTAACGCATCCCTCGCTCCCTCACATTGACGAATAAACACAGAAATTGCGTCGCTATGAAATACTATGAGTTCTACGTATTCTCCTAAATCTAGTAACGTTTCAATGGAAACGACAGGATTTTCCTTTTGGGCTACGAGTATCTCCTTTCCGGTGCACTATTCCTTCTTTACAGCATCCCTTGCTCACTCACATTGACGAATTAACACAGAAATTGCGTCGCTATGAAATACTATGGGTTCTATGAGATCTCCTTCTAAATTGAGGAACGTTTCTATGGAAACGACTGGATATTCATTTGGGACAAGAGTTTCTTCCCTGTCCGATGCACTATTACTCCTTTAACGCATCCCTCGCTCCCCCACATTGACGAACTAACACAGAAATTGCGTCGCTATGAAATACTATGGGTTCTATGAGATCTCCTTCTAAATTGAGTAACGTTTTATATGGAAACGACAATATACTCTTTTGGGGACACGAGTTTTCTCCTGTCCGATGCACTATTCCTCCTTTAAACGCATCCCTCGCTCCCTCACATTGACGAATTAACACAGAAATAGCGTCGCTATGATATAGTATGTGTACTATGACATCTCCTTCTAAATTGAGAAACGGTTATATGGAAAGGACAGGATATTCTTTTGGACAAGAGTTTCTCCTGTCCGATGCACTATTCCTCCCTTTAACGCATCCCTCGCTCTCTCACATTGACGAATTAACACAGAAATTGCGTCGCTATGAATTACTATGGGTTCTATGGCATCTCCTTCTAAATTGAGTAAGCGTTTATATGGAAACGACAGAATATTCCTTTCGGACACGAGTTTTCTCCTGTCCGATGCACTATTCCTCCTTTAACGCAATCCCCTCGCTATCTCATATTGGCGAATTAACACTGAAATTGCGTCGCTATGATATGGTATGTGCACTATGATATCTCCTTCTAAATTGAGTAACGTTTATATGGAAAGGACAGGATATTCTTTTGGGACACGAGTTTCTCCTGTCCGATGCACTATTCCTCCTTAAAAGCATCCCTCGCTCCCTCACTTTGACTAATTAACACAGAAATTGCGTCGCTATGAAATATTATGCGTTCTATGACATCTCCTTCTAAATTGAAGTAACGTTTTCCATGGAAACGACCCAGGATATTCTTTTGGGAAACGTGTTTCTCCTGTCCGATGCACTATTCCTCCTTCAACGCATCCCTCGCTCCCTCACATTGACGAATTAACACAGGAAAATTGCGTCGCTATGAAATATTATGGGTTCTATGACATCTCCTTCTAAATTGAATAACGTTTCTATGGTAACGACTGGATATTTCTTTTGGGACACGAGTTTCTCCTGTCCGATGCACTATTCCTGCATTAACGCATCCCTCGCTCCCTCACATTGATGAATTAACAACCAAATTGTGTCGCTATGAAATACTATGGGTTCTATGACATCTCCTGCTTAATAGAGTAACGTGTCTAAGGATACAACAGGATTCTCTTTTGGGATACGACTATGTCCTTTCCGATGCACTATTCCTTCTTTACTGCATCCCTCGCTCCCTCACACTGACGAATCAACACAGAAATTGCGTCGCTATGAAATTCAATGGGTTTCTATGACATCTCCTTCTAAATTGAGTAACGTTTCTATGGAGACGACTGGATATTCTTTGGGACACGAGTTTCTCCTGTCCGATGCACTATTCCTCCTTTAACGCATCCCTCGCTCCCTCACATTGACGAATTAACTCAGAAATTGCGTCGCTATGAAATACTATGTGTTCTATGACATCTCCTTCTAAATTGAGTAACGTTTTCTATGGAAACGACTGGATATTCTTTTGGGACACGAGTTTCTCCTGTCCGATGCACTATTCCCCCCTTTAAGGCATCCCTCGCTCCCTCACATTGACGAATTAACACAGAAATTGCGTCGCTATGAAATACTATGGGTTCTATGACATCTCCTTCTAAATTGAGTAACGTTTCTATGGAAACGACTGGATATTCTTTTAAGATACGAGTTTCACCTGTCCGATGCACTATTCCTCCTTTAAACGCATACCTCGCTCCCTCACATTGACGAATTAACACAGAAATTGCGTAGCTTTGAAATTCTATGGGTTCTATGACATCTCCTTCTAAATTGAGTAACGTTTCTATGGAAACGATTGGTTATTCTTTTGGGTTACGAGTTTCTCCGGTCCGATGCACTATTCCCCCCTGTAACGCATCCCTCGCTCCCTCTCATTGACGAATTAACACAGAAATTGCGTCGCTATGAAATACTATGGGTTCTATGACATCTCCATCTAAATTGAGTAACGTTTCTACGGAAACGACTGGATATTCTTTTGGGACACGAGTTTCTCCCTGTCCGATGCACTATTCCTCCTTTAACGCATCCCTCGCTCCCTCACATTGACGAATTAACACAGAAATTGCGTCGCTATGAAATACTATGAGTTCTACGTATTCTCCTAAATCTAGTAACGTTTCATGGGAAACGACAGGATTTTCTTTTGGGCTACGAGTATCTCCTTTCCGGTGCACTATTCCTTCTTTACAGCATCCCTTGCTCACTCACATTGACGAATTAACACAGAAATTGCGTCGCTATGAAATACTATGGGTTCTATGAGATCTCCTTCTAAATTGAGGAAACGTTTCTATGGAAACGACTGGATATTCATTTGGGACAAGAGTTTCTCCTGTCCGATGCACTATTGCTCCTTTAACGCATCCCTCGCTCCCCCACATTGACGAATTAACACAGAAATTGCGTCGCTATGAAATACTATGGGTTCTATGAGATCTCCTTCTAAATTGAGTAACGTTTATATGGAAACGACAGGATACTCTTTTGGGACACGAGTTTCTCCTGTCCGATGCACTATTCCTCCTTTAACGCATCCCTCGCTCCCTCACATTGACGATTAACACCAGAAATAGCGTCGCTATGATATAGTATGTGTACTATGACATCTCCTTCTAAATTGAGAAACGGTTATATGGAAAGGACAGGATATTCTTTTGGGACAAGAGGTTTTCTCCTGTCCGATGCACTATTCCTCCTTTAACGCATCCCTCGCTCTCTCACATTGACGAAATTAACACAGAAATTGCGTCGCTATGAATTACTATGGGTTCTATGGCATCTCCTTCTAAATTGAGTAACGTTTATATGGAAACGACAGAATATTCTTTCGGGACACCGAGTTTCTCCTGTCCGATGCACTATTCCTCCTTTAACGCATCCCCTCGCTATCTCACATTGGCGAATTAACACTGAAATTGCGTCGCTATGATATGGTATGTGCACTATGATATCTCCTTCTAAATTGAGTAACGTTTATATGAAAGGACAGGATATTCTTTTGGGACACGAGTTTCTCCTGTCCGATTCACTATTCCTCCTTTAAAAGCATCCCTCGCTCCCTCACTTTGACTAATTAAACACAGAAATTGCGTCGCTATGAAATATTATGGGTTCTATGACATCTCCTTCCTAAATTGAGTAACGTTTCCATGGAAACGACAGGATATTATTTTGGGACACGTGTTTCTCCTGTCCGATGCACTATTCCTCCTTCAACGCATCCCTCGCTCCCTCACATTGACGAATTAACACAGAAATTGCGTCGCTATGAAATATTATGGGTTCTATGACATCTCCTTCTAAATTGAATAACGTTTCTATGGTAAACGACTGGATATTCTTTTGGGACACGAGTTTCTCCTGTCCGATGCACTATTCCTGCATTAACGCATCCCCTCGCTCCCTCACATTGATGAATTAACAACCAAATTGTGTCGCTATGAAATACTATGGGTTCTATGACATCTCCTGCTTAATTGAGTAACGTGTCTAAGGATACAACAGGATTCTCTTTGGGGATACGGACTATGTCCTTTCCGATGCACTATTCCTTCTTTACTGCATCCCTCGCTCCCTCACACTGACGAATCAACACAGAAATTTGCGTCGCTATGAAATTCAATGGGTTCTATGACATCTCCTTCTAAATTGAGTAACGTTTCTATGGAGACGACTGGATATTCTTTGGGACACGAGTTTCTCCTGTCCGATGCACTATTCCTCCTTTAACGCATCCCTCGCTCCCTCACATTGACGAATTAACTCACAGAAATTGCGTCGCAATGAAATACTATGTGTTCTATGACATCTCCCTTCTAAATTGAGTAACGTTTCAATGGAAACGACTGGATATTCTTTTGGGACACGAGTTTCTCCTGTCCGATGCACTATTCCCCCTTTAAGGCATCCCTCGCTCCCTCACATTGACGAATTAACACAGAAATTGCGTCGCTATGAAATACTATGGGTTCCATGACATCTCCTTCCCAAATTGAGTAACGTTTCTATGGAAAACGATTGGATATTCTTTTGGGACACGAATTTCTCCTGTCCAATGCACTATTCCTCCTTTAACGCATCACTCGCTCCCTCACATCGAGTAATTTAACACAGAAATTGCATCGCTATGAAATACTATGTGTTCTATGACATCTCCTTCCTAAATTGAGTAACGTTATCTATGGAAACGACTGGATATTCTTTTGGGGACACGAGTTTCTCCTGTCCGATGAACTATTCCTCCTTTAACGCATCCCTCGCTCTCTCACATTGACGAATTAACACAGAAATTGCGTCGCTATGAAATACTATGGGTTCTATGACATCTCCTTCTACATTGAGTAACGTTTATATGGAAACGACAGAATATTTCTTTCGGGACACGAGTTTCTCCTGTCCGATGCACAATTCCTCCTTTAACGCATCCCTCGCTCCCTCACATTGGCGAATTAACACTGAAATTGCGTCGCTATGATATAGTATGTGTACTATGATATCTCCTTCTAAATTGAGTAACGTTTTATATAGAAAGGACAGGATATTCTTTTGGGACACGAGTATCTCCTGTCCGATGCACTATTTTCCTCCTTTAAAGCATCCCTCGCTCCCCTCACTTTGACTAATTAACACAGGAATTGCGTCGCTATAAAATATTATGGGTTCTATGACATCTCCTTCTAAATTGAGTAACGTTTCTATGGAAACGAAAAGATATTCTTTTGGGACACGAGTTTCTCCTGTCGATGCACTATTCCTCCTTCGACGCATCCCTCGCTCCCTCACATTGACGAATTAACACAAAAATTGCGTCGCTATGAAATATTATGGGTTCTATGACATCTCCTTCTAAATTGAGTAACGTTTATATGGAAACGACAGGATATTCTTTTGGACACGAGTTTCTCCTGTCCGATGCACTATTCCTCCTTTAACGCATCCCTCGCTTCCCTCACATTGACGAATTAACACAGAAATTGCGTCGCTATGAAATACTATGGGTTCCATGATATCTCCTTCCTAATTGAGTAACGTTTTATATGGAAACGACAGGATATTCTTTTGGGACACGAGTTTCTCCTGTCCGATGCACTATTCCTCATTTAACGCATCCCTCGCTCCCTCACATTGACGAATTAACATAGAAATTGCGTCGCTATGAAATACAATGGGTTCTATGACATCTCCTTCTAAATTGAGTAACGTTTCTATGGAAACGACAGGACATTCTTTTGGGACACGAGTTTTCTCCTGTCCGATGCACTATTCTCCTTTAACGCATCTCACGCTCCCTCACATTGACGAATTAACACAGAAATTGCGTCGCTATGAAATAGTACGTTTTCTATAACATCTCCTTCTAAATTGAGTAACGTTTATATGGAAAACGATTGGATATTCTGTTGGGACAACGAGTTTCTCCAGTCCGATGCACTATTCCTCCTTCAACGCATCCCTCGCTCCCTCACATTGACGAATTAACACAGAAATTGCGTCGCTATGAAATACTATGGGTTCTATGACACCTCCTTCTAAATTGAGTAACGTTTATATGGAAACGACAGGATATTCTTTTGGGACACGAGTTTCTCCTGTCCGATGCACTATTCCTTCTTTACAGCATCCCTTGCTCACTCACATTGACGAATAACCCAGAAATTGCGTCGCTATGAAATACTATGGGTTCTATGAGATCTCCTTCTAAATTGAGGAACGTTTCTATGGAAACGACTGGATATTCATTTGGGACAAGAGTTTCTCCTGTCCGATGCACTATTACTCCTTTAACGCATCCCTCGCTCCCCCACATTGACGAACTAACACAGAAATTGCGTCGCTATGAAATAACTATGGGTTCTATGAGATCTCCTTCTAAATTGAGTAACGTTTATATGGAAACGACAATATACCTCTTTTGGGACACGAGTTTCTCCTGTCCGATGCACTATTCCTCCTTTAACGCATCCCTCGCTCCCTCACATTGGACGAATTAACACAGAAATAGCGTCGCTATGATATAGTATGTGTACTATATGACATCTCCTTCTAAATTGAGAAACGGTTATATGGAAAGGGACAGGATATTCTTTTGGACAAGAGTTTCTCCTGTCCGATGCACTATTCCTCCTTTAACGCATCCCTCGCTCTCTCACATTGACGAATTAACACAGAAATGCGTCGCTATGAATTACTATGGGTTCTATGGCATCTCCTTCTAAATTGAGTAACGTTTATATGGAAACGACAGAATATTCTTTCGGGACACGAGTTTTCTCCTGTCCGATGCACTATTCCTCCTTTAACGCATCACCTCGCTATCTTCACATTGGCGAATTAACACTGAAATTGCGTCGCTATGATATGGTATGTGCACTATGATATCTCCTTCTAAATTGAGTAACGTTATATGGAAAGGACAGGATATTCTTTTGGGACACGAGTTTCTCCTGTCCGATGCACTATTCCTCCTTAAAAGCATCCCTCGCTCCCTCACTTTGACTAATTAACACAGAAATTGCGTCGCTATGAAATATTATGCGTTCTATGACATCTCCTTCTAAATTGAGTAACGTTTCCATGGAAACGACAGGATATTCTTTTGGGAAACGTGTTTCTCCTGTCCGATGCACTATTCCTCCTTCAAACGCATCCCTCGCTCCCTCACATTGACGAATTAACACAGAAATTGCGTCGCTATTGAAATATTATGTGGTTCTATGACATCTCCTTCTAAATTGAATAACGTTTCTATGGTAACGACTGGATATTCTTTTGGGACACGAGTTTCTCCTGTCCGATGCACTATTCCTGCATTAACGCATCCCTCGCTCCCTCACATTGATGAATTAACAACCAAATTGTGTCGCTATGAAATACTATGGGTTCTATGACATCTCCTGCTTAATAGAGTAACGTGTCTAAGGATACAACAGGATTCTCTTTTGGGATACGACTATGTCCTTTCCGATGCACTATTCACTTCTTTACTGCATCCCTCGCTCCCTCACACTGACGAATCAACACAGAAATTGCGTCGCTATGAAAATTCAATGGGTTCTATGACATCTCCTTCTAAATTGAGTAAACGTTTCTATGGAGACGGACTGGATATTCTTTGGGACACGAGTTTCTCCTGTCCGATGCAATATTCCTCCTTTAACGCATCCCTCGCTCCCTCACATTGACGAATTAACTCAGAAATTGCGTCGCTATGAAATACTATGTGTTCTATGACATCTCCTTCTAAATTGAGTAACGTTTCTATGGAAACGACTGGATATTCTTTTGGGACACGAGTTTCTCCCTGTCCGATGCACTATTCCCCCTTTAAGGCATCCCTCGCTCCCTCACATTGACGAGTTAACACAGAAATTGCGTTCGCTATGAAAATACTATGGGTTCTATGACATCTCCTTCTAAATTGAGTAACGTTTCTATGGAAACGACCCTGGATATTCTTTTAAGATACGAGTTTCACCTGTCCGATGCACTATTCCTCCTTTAACGCATACCCTCGCTCCCTCACATTGACGAATTAACACAGAAATTGCGTAGCTTTGAAATTCTATGGGTTCTATGACATCTCCTTCTAAATTGAGTAACGTTTCTATGGAAACGATTGGTTATTCTTTTGGGTTACGAGTTTCTCCGGTCCGATGCACTATTCCCCCTGTAACGCATCCCTCGCTCCCTCTCATTGACGAATTAACACAGAAATTGCGTCGCTATGAAATACTATGGGTTCTATGACATCTCCATCTAAATTGAGTAACGTTTCTACGGAAACGACTGGATATTCTTTTGGGACACGAGTTTTCTCCTGTCCGATGCACTATTCCTCCTTTAACGCATCCCTCGCTCCCTCACATTGACGAATTAAACACAGAAATTGCGTCGCTCTATGAAATACTATGAGTTCTACGTATTCTCCTAAATCTAGTAACGTTTCATGGGAAACGACAGGATTTTCTTTTGGGCTACGAGTATCTCCTTTCCGGTGCACTATTCCTTCTTTACAGCATCCCTTGCTCACTCACATTGACGAATTAACACAGAAATTGCGTCGCTATGAAATACTATGGGTTCTATGAGATCTCCTTCTAAATTGAGGAACGTTTCTATGGAAACGACTGGATATTCATTTGGGACAAGAGTTTCTCCTGTCCGATGCACTATTGCTCCTTTAACGCATCCCTCGCTCCCCCACATTGACGAATTAACACAGAAATTGCGTCGCTATGAAATACTATGGGTTCTATGAGATCTCCTTCTAAATTGAGTAACGTTTATATGGAAACGACAGGATACTCTTTTGGGACACGAGTTTCTCCTGTCCGATGCACTATTCCTCCTTTAACGCATCCCTCGCTCCCTCACATTGATGAATTAACACAGAAATAGCGTCGCTATGATATAGTATGTGTACTATGACATCTCCTTCTAAATTGAGAAACGGTTATATGGAAAGGACAGGATATTCTTTTGGGACAAGAGTTTCTCCTGTCCGATGCACTATTCCTCCTTTAACGCATCCCTCGCTCTCTCACATTGACGAATTAACACAGAAATTGCGTCGCTATGAATTACTATGGGTTCTATGGCATCTCCTTCTAAATTGAGTAACGTTTATATGGAAACGACAGAATATTCTTTCGGGACACGAGTTTCTCCTGTCCGATGCACTATTCCTCCTTTAACGCATCCCTCGCTATCTCACATTGGCGAATTAACACTGAAATTGCGTCGCTATGATATGGTATGTGCACTATGATATCTCCTTCTAAATTGAGTAACGTTTATATGGAAAGGACAGGATATTCTTTTGGGACACGAGTTTCTCCTGTCCGATTCACTATTCCTCCTTTAAAGCATCCCTAGCTCCCTCACTTTGACTAATTAACACAGAAATTGCGTCGCTATGAAATATTATGGGTTCTATGACATCTCCTTCTAAATTGAGTAACGTTTCCATGGAAACGACAGGATATTATTTTGGGACACGTGTTTCTCCTGTCCGATGCACTATTCCTCCTTCAACGCATCCCTCGCTCCCTCACTTTGACGAATTAACACAGAAATTGCGTCGCTATGAAATATTATGGGTTCTATGACATCTCCTTCTAAATTGAATAACGTTTCTATGGTAACGACTGGATATTCTTTTGGGACACGAGTTTCTCCTGTCCGATGCACTATTCCTCCTTCAACGCATCCCTCGCTCCCTCACATTGATGAATTAACAACCAAATTGTGTCGCTATGAAATACTATGGGTTCTATGACATCTCCTGCTTAATTGAGTAACGTGTCTAAGGATACAACAGGATTCTCTTTTGGGATACGACTATGTCCTTTCCGATGCACTATTCCTTCTTTACTGCATCCCTCGCTCCCTCACATTGACGAATCAACACAGAAATTGCGTCGCTATGAAATTCAATGGGTTCTATGACATCTCCTTCTAAATTGAGTAACGTTTCTATGGAGACGACTGGATATTCTTTGGGACACGAGTTTCTCCTGTCCGATGCACTATTCCTCCTTTAACGCATCCCTCGCTCCCTCACATTGACGAATTAACACAGAAATTGCGTCGCTATGAAATACTATGTGTTCTATGACATCTCCTTCTAAATTGAGTAACGTTTCAATGGAAACGACTGGATATTCTTTTGGGACACGAGTTTCTCCTGTCCGATGCACTATTCCCCCTTTAAGGCATCCCTCGCTCCCTCACATTGACGAATTAACACAGAAATTGCGTCGCTATGAAATACTATGGGTTCCATGACATCTCCTTCCAAATTGAGTAACGTTTCTATGGAAACGATTGGATATTCTTTTGGGACACGAATTTCTCCTGTCCAATGCACTATTCCTCCTTTAACGCATCACTCGCTCCCTCACATCGAGTAGTTAACACAGAAATTGCATCGCTATGAAATACTATGTGTTCTATGACATCTCCTTCTAAATTGAGTAACGTATCTATGGAAACGACTGGATATTCTTTTGGGACACGAGTTTCTCCTGTCCGATGAACTATTCCTCCTTTAACGCATCCCTCGCTCTCTCACATTGACGAATTAACACAGAAATTGCGTCGCTATGAAATACTATGGGTTCTATGACATCTCCTTCTACATTGAGTAACGTTTATATGGAAACGACAGAATATTCTTTCGGGACACGAGTTTCTCCTGTCCGATGCACAATTCCTCCTTTAACGCATCCCTCGCTCCCTCACATTGGCGAATTAACACTGAAATTGCGTCGCTATGATATAGTATGTGTACTATGATATCTCCTTCTAAATTGAGTAACGTTTATATAGAAAGGACAGGATATTCTTTTGGGACACGAGTATCTCCTGTCCGATGCACTATTTTCCTCCTTTAAAGCATCCCTCGCTCCCTCACTTTGACTAATTAACACAGGAATTGCGTCGCTATAAAATATTATGGGTTCTATGACATCTCCTTCTAAATTGAGTAACTTTTCTATGGAAACGAAAAGATATTCTTTTGGGACACGAGTTTCTCCTGTCCGATGCACTATTCCTCCTTCGACGCATCCCTCGCTCCCTCACATTGACGAATTAACACAAAAATTGCGTCGCTATGAAATATTATGGGTTCTATGACATCTCCTTCTAAATTGAGTAACGTTTATATGGAAACGACAGGATATTCTTTTGGGACACGAGTTTCTCCTGTCCGATGCACTATTCCTCCTTTAACGCATCCCTCGCTTCCCTCACATTGACGAATTAACACAGAAATTGCGTCGCTATGAAATACTATGGGTTCCATGATATCTCCTTCGTAATTGAGTAACGTTTATATGGAAACGACAGGATATTCTTTTGGGACACGAGTTTCTCCTGTCCGATGCACTATTCCTCATTTAACGCATCCCTCGCTCCCTCACATTGACGAATTAACATAGAAATTGCGTCGCTATGAAATACAATGGGTTCTATGACATCTCCTTCTAAATTGAGTAACGTTTCTATGGAAACGACAGGACATTCTTTTGGGACACGAGTTTCTCCTGTCCGATGCACTATTCCTCCTTTAACGCATCTCACGCTCCCTCACATTGACGAATTAACACAGAAATTGCGTCGCTATGAAATAGTACGTGTTCTATAACATCTCCTTCTAAATTGAGTAACGTTTATATGGAAACGATTGGATATTCTGTTGGGACACGAGTTTCTCCAGTCCGATGCACTATTCCTCCTTCAACGCATCCCTCGCTCCCTCACATTGCGAATTAACACAGAAATTGCGTCGCTATGAAATACTATGGGTTCTATGACACCTCCTTCTAAATTGAGTAACGTTTATATGGAAACGACAGGATATTCTTTTGGGACACGAGTTTCTCCTGTCCGATGCACTATTCCTTCTTTACAGCATCCCTTGCTCACTCACATTGACGAATTAACACAGAAATTGCGTCGCTATGAAATACTATGGGTTCTATGAGATCTCCTTCTAAATTGAGGAACGTTTCTATGGAAACGACTGGATATTCATTTGGGACAAGAGTTTCTCCTGTCCGATGCACTATTACTCCTTTAACGCATCCCTCGCTCCCCCACATTGACGAACTAACACAGAAATTGCGTCGCTATGAAATACTATGGGTTCTATGAGATCTCCTTCTAAATTGAGTAACGTTTATATGGAAACGACAATATACTCTTTTGGGACACGAGTTTCTCCTGTCCGATGCACTATTCCTCCTTTAACGCATCCCTCGCTCCCTCACATTGACGAATTAACACAGAAATAGCGTCGCTATGATATAGTATGTGTACTATGACATCTCCTTCTAAATTGAGAAACGGTTATATGGAAAGGACAGGATATTCTTTTGGGACAAGAGTTTCTCCTGTCCGATGCACTATTCCTCCTTTAACGCATCCCTCGCTCTCTCACATTGACGAATTAACACAGAAATTGCGTCGCTATGAATTACTATGGGTTCTATGGCATCTCCTTCTAAATTGAGTAACGTTTATATGGAAACGACAGAATATTCTTTCGGGACACGAGTTTCTCCTGTCCGATGCACTATTCCTCCTTTAACGCATCCCTCGCTATCTCACATTGGCGAATTAACACTGAAATTGCGTCGCTATGATATGGTATGTGCACTATGATATCTCCTTCTAAATTGAGTAACGTTTATATGGAAAGGACAGGATATTCTTTTGGGACACGAGTTTCTCCTGTCCGATGCACTATTCCTCCTTAAAAGCATCCCTCGCTCCCTCACTTTGACTAATTAACACAGAAATTGCGTCGCTATGAAATATTATGCGTTCTATGACATCTCCTTCTAAATTGAGTAACGTTTCCATGGAAACGACAGGATATTCTTTTGGGAAACGTGTTTCTCCTGTCCGATGCACTATTCCTCCTTCAACGCATCCCTCGCTCCCTCACATTGACGAATTAACACAGAAATTGCGTCGCTATGAAATATTATGGGTTCTATGACATCTCCTTCTAAATTGAATAACGTTTCTATGGTAACGACTGGATATTCTTTTGGGACACGAGTTTCTCCTGTCCGATGCACTATTCCTGCATTAACGCATCCCTCGCTCCCTCACATTGATGAATTAACAACCAAATTGTGTCGCTATGAAATACTATGGGTTCTATGACATCTCCTGCTTAATAGAGTAACGTGTCTAAGGATACAACAGGATTCTCTTTTGGGATACGACTATGTCCTTTCCGATGCACTATTCCTTCTTTACTGCATCCCTCGCTCCCTCACACTGACGAATCAACACAGAAATTGCGTCGCTATGAAATTCAATGGGTTCTATGACATCTCCTTCTAAATTGAGTAACGTTTCTATGGAGACGACTGGATATTCTTTGGGACACGAGTTTCTCCTGTCCGATGCAATATTCCTCCTTTAACGCATCCCTCGCTCCCTCACATTGACGAATTAACTCAGAAATTGCGTCGCTATGAAATACTATGTGTTCTATGACATCTCCTTCTAAATTGAGTAACGTTTCTATGGAAACGACTGGATATTCTTTTGGGACACGAGTTTCTCCTGTCCGATGCACTATTCCCCCTTTAAGGCATCCCTCGCTCCCTCACATTGACGAGTTAACACAGAAATTGCGTCGCTATGAAATACTATGGGTTCTATGACATCTCCTTCTAAATTGAGTAACGTTTCTATGGAAACGACTGGATATTCTTTTAAGATACGAGTTTCACCGGTCCGATGCACTATTCCTCCTTTAACGCATACCTCGCTCCCTCACATTGACGAATTAACACAGAAATTGCGTAGCTTTGAAATTCTATGGGTTCTATGACATCTCCTTCTAAATTGAGTAACGTTTCTATGGAAACGATTGGTTATTCTTTTGGGTTACGAGTTTCTCCGGTCCGATGCACTATTCCCCCTGTAACGCATCCCTCGCTCCCTCTCATTGACGAATTAACACAGAAATTGCGTCGCTATGAAATACTATGGGTTCTATGACATCTCCATCTAAATTGAGTAACGTTTCTACGGAAACGACTGGATATTCTTTTGGGACACGAGTTTCTCCTGTCCGATGCACTATTCCTCCTTTAACGCATCCCTCGCTCCCTCACATTGACGAATTAACACAGAAATTGCGTCGCTATGAAATACTATGAGTTCTACGTATTCTCCTAAATCTAGTAACGTTTCATGGGAAACGACAGGATTTTCTTTTGGGCTACGAGTATCTCCTTTCCGGTGCACTATTCCTTCTTTACAGCATCCCTTGCTCACTCACATTGACGAATTAACACAGAAATTGCGTCGCTATGAAATACTATGGGTTCTATGAGATCTCCTTCTAAATTGAGGAACGTTTCTATGGAAACGACTGGATATTCATTTGGGACAAGAGTTTCTCCTGTCCGATGCACTATTGCTCCTTTAACGCATCCCTCGCTCCCCCACATTGACGAATTAACACAGAAATTGCGTCGCTATGAAATACTATGGGTTCTATGAGATCTCCTTCTAAATTGAGTAACGTTTATATGGAAACGACAGGATACTCTTTTGGGACACGAGTTTCTCCTGTCCGATGCACTATTCCTCCTTTAACGCATCCCTCGCTCCCTCACATTGATGAATTAACACAGAAATAGCGTCGCTATGATATAGTATGTGTACTATGACATCTCCTTCTAAATTGAGAAACGGTTATATGGAAAGAACAGGATATTCTTTTGGGACAAGAGTTTCTCCTGTCCGATGCACTATTCCTCCTTTAACGCATCCCTCGCTCTCTCACATTGACGAATTAACACAGAAATTGCGTCGCTATGAATTACTATGGGTTCTATGGCATCTCCTTCTAAATTGAGTAACGTTTATATGGAAACGACAGAATATTCTTTCGGGACACGAGTTTCTCCTGTCCGATGCACTATTCCTCCTTTAACGCATCCCTCGCTATCTCACATTGGCGAATTAACACTGAAATTGCGTCGCTATGATATGGTATGTGCACTATGATATCTCCTTCTAAATTGAGTAACGTTTATATGGAAAGGACAGGATATTCTTTTGGGACACGAGTTTCTCCTGTCCGATTCACTATTCCTCCTTTAAAGCATCCCTAGCTCCCTCACTTTGACTAATTAACACAGAAATTGCGTCGCTATGAAATATTATGGGTTCTATGACATCTCCTTCTAAATTGAGTAACGTTTCCATGGAAACGACAGGATATTATTTTGGGACACGTGTTTCTCCTGTCCGATGCACTATTCCTCCTTCAACGCATCCCTCGCTCCCTCACTTTGACGAATTAACACAGAAATTGCGTCGCTATGAAATATTATGGGTTCTATGACATCTCCTTCTAAATTGAATAACGTTTCTATGGTAACGACTGGATATTCTTTTGGGACACGAGTTTCTCCTGTCCGATGCACTATTCCTGCATTAACGCATCCCTCGCTCCCTCACATTGATGAATTAACAACCAAATTGGGTCGCTATGAAATACTATGGGTTCTATGACATCTCCTGCTTAATTGAGTAACGTGTCTAAGGATACAACAGGATTCTCTTTTGGGATACGACTATGTCCTTTCCGATGCACTATTCCTTCTTTACTGCATCCCTCGCTCCCTCACATTGACGAATCAACACAGAAATTGCGTCGCTATGAAATTCAATGGGTTCTATGACATCTCCTTCTAAATTGAGTAACGTTTCTATGGAGACGACTGGATATTCTTTGGGACACGAGTTTCTCCTGTCCGATGCACTATTCCTCCTTTAACGCATCCCTCGCTCCCTCACATTGACGAATTAACACAGAAATTGCGTCGCTATGAAATACTATGTGTTCTATGACATCTCCTTCTAAATTGAGTAACGTTTCAATGGAAACGACTGGATATTCTTTTGGGACACGAGTTTCTCCTGTCCGATGCACTATTCCCCCTTTAAGGCATCCCTCGCTCCCTCACATTGACGAATTAACACAGAAATTGCGTCGCTATGAAATACCATGGGTTCCATGACATCTCCTTCCAAATTGAGTAACGTTTCTATGGAAACGATTGGATATTCTTTTGGGACACGAATTTCTCCTGTCCAATGCACTATTCCTCCTTTAACGCATCCCTCGCTCCCTCACATCGAGTAATTAACACAGAAATTGCATCGCTATGAAATACTATGTGTTCTATGACATCTCCTTCTAAATTGAGTAACGTATCTATGGAAACGACTGGATATTCTTTTGGGACACGAGTTTCTCCTGTCCGATGAACTATTCCTCCTTTAACGCATCCCTCGCTCTCTCACATTGACGAATTAACACAGAAATTGCGTCGCTATGAAATACTATGGGTTCTATGACATCTCCTTCTACATTGAGTAACGTTTATATGGAAACGACAGGATACTCTTTTGGGACACGAGTTTCTCCTGTCCGATGCACTATTCCTCCTTTAACGCATCCCTCGCTCCCTCACATTGATGAATTAACACAGAAATAGCGTCGCTATGATATAGTATGTGTACTATGACATCTCCTTCTAAATTGAGAAACGGTTATATGGAAAGGACAGGATATTCTTTTGGGACAAGAGTTTCTCCTGTCCGATGCACTATTCCTCCTTTAACGCATCCCTCGCTCTCTCACATTGACGAATTAACACAGAAATTGCGTCGCTATGAATTACTATGGGTTCTATGGCATCTCCTTCTAAATTGAGTAACGTTTATATGGAAACGACAGAATATTCTTTCGGGACACGAGTTTCTCCTGTCCGATGCACTATTCCTCCTTTAACGCATCCCTCGCTATCTCACATTGGCGAATTAACACTGAAATTGCGTCGCTATGATATGGTATGTGCACTATGATATCTCCTTCTAAATTGAGTAACGTTTATATGGAAAGGACAGGATATTCTTTTGGGACACGAGTTTCTCCTGTCCGATTCACTATTCCTCCTTTAAAGCATCCCTAGCTCCCTCACTTTGACTAATTAACACAGAAATTGCGTCGCTATGAAATATTATGGGTTCTATGACATCTCCTTCTAAATTGAGTAACGTTTCCATGGAAACGACAGGATATTATTTTGGGACACGTGTTTCTCCTGTCCGATGCACTATTCCTCCTTCAACGCATCCCTCGCTCCCTCACTTTGACGAATTAACACAGAAATTGCGTCGCTATGAAATATTATGGGTTCTATGACATCTCCTTCTAAATTGAATAACGTTTCTATGGTAACGACTGGATATTCTTTTGGGACACGAGTTTCTCCTGTCCGATGCACTATTCCTGCATTAACGCATCCCTCGCTCCCTCACATTGATGAATTAACAACCAAATTGTGTCGCTATGAAATACTATGGGTTCTATGACATCTCCTGCTTAATTGAGTAACGTGTCTAAGGATACAACAGGATTCTCTTTTGGGATACGACTATGTCCTTTCCGATGCACTATTCCTTCTTTACTGCATCCCTCGCTCCCTCACATTGACGAATCAACACAGAAATTGCGTCGCTATGAAATTCAATGGGTTCTATGACATCTCCTTCTAAATTGAGTAACGTTTCTATGGAGACGACTGGATATTCTTTGGGACACGAGTTTCTCCTGTCCGATGCACTATTCCTCCTTTAACGCATCCCTCGCTCCCTCACATTGACGAATTAACACAGAAATTGCGTCGCTATGAAATACTATGTGTTCTATGACATCTCCTTCTAAATTGAGTAACGTTTCAATGGAAACGACTGGATATTCTTTTGGGACACGAGTTTCTCCTGTCCGATGCACTATTCCCCCTTTAAGGCATCCCTCGCTCCCTCACATTGACGAATTAACACAGAAATTGCGTCGCTATGAAATACTATGGGTTCCATGACATCTCCTTCCAAATTGAGTAACGTTTCTATGGAAACGATTGGATATTCTTTTGGGACACGAATTTCTCCTGTCCAATGCACTATTCCTCCTTTAACGCATCCCTCGCTCCCTCACATCGAGTAATTAACACAGAAATTGCATCGCTATGAAATACTATGTGTTCTATGACATCTCCTTCTAAATTGAGTAACGTATCTATGGAAACGACTGGATATTCTTTTGGGACACGAGTTTCTCCTGTCCGATGAACTATTCCTCCTTTAACGCATCCCTCGCTCTCTCACATTGACGAATTAACACAGAAATTGCGTCGCTATGAAATACTATGGGTTCTATGACATCTCCTTCTACATTGAGTAACGTTTATATGGAAACGACAGAATATTCTTTCGGGACACGAGTTTCTCCTGTCCGATGCACAATTCCTCCTTTAACGCATCCCTCGCTCCCTCACATTGGCGAATTAACACTGAAATTGCGTCGCTATGATATAGTATGTGTACTATGATATCTCCTTCTAAATTGAGTAACGTTTATATAGAAAGGATAGGATATTCTTTTGGGACACGAGTATCTCCTGTCCGATGCACTATTTTCCTCCTTTAAAGCATCCCTCGCTCCCTCACTTTGACTAATTAACACAGGAATTGCGTCGCTATAAAATATTATGGGTTCTATGACATCTCCTTCTAAATTGAGTAACGTTTCTATGGAAACGAAAAGATATTCTTTTGGGACACGAGTTTCTCCTGTCCGATGCACTATTCCTCCTTCGACGCATCCCTCGCTCCCTCACATTGACGAATTAACACAAAAATTGCGTCGCTATGAAATATTATGGGTTCTATGACATCTCCTTCTAAATTGAGTAACGTTTATATGGAAACGACAGGATATTCTTTTGGGACACGAGTTTCTCCTGTCCGATGCACTATTCCTCCTTTAACGCATCCCTCGCTTCCCTCACATTGACGAATTAACACAGAAATTGCGTCGCTATGAAATACTATGGGTTCCATGATATCTCCTTCCTAATTGAGTAACGTTTATATGGAAACGACAGGATATTCTTTTGGGACACGAGTTTCTCCTGTCCGATGCACTATTCCTCATTTAACGCATCCCTCGCTCCCTCACATTGACGAATTAACATAGAAATTGCGTCGCTATGAAATACAATGGGTTCTATGACATCTCCTTCTAAATTGAGTAACGTTTCTATGGAAACGACAGGACATTCTTTTGGGACACGAGTTTCTCCTGTCCGATGCACTATTCCTCCTTTAACGCATCTCACGCTCCCTCACATTGACGAATTAACACAGAAATTGCGTCGCTATGAAATAGTACGTGTTCTATAACATCTCCTTCTAAATTGAGTAACGTTTATATGGAAACGATTGGATATTCTGTTGGGACACGAGTTTCTCCAGTCCGATGCACTATTCCTCCTTCAACGCATCCCTCGCTCCCTCACATTGACGAATTAACACAGAAATTGCGTCGCTATGAAATACTATGGGTTCTATGACACCTCCTTCTAAATTGAGTAACGTTTATATGGAAACGACAGGATATTCTTTTGGGACACGAGTTTCTCCTGTCCGATGCACTATTCCTCCTTTAACGCATCCCTCGCTCCCTCACATTGACGAATTAACACAGAAATTGCGTTGCTATGAAATACTATGGGTTCTATGACATCTCCTTCTAAATTGAGTAACGTTTCTATGGAAACGACAGGATATTCTTTTGGGACACTAGGTTCTCCTGTCCGATGCACTATTCATCCTTTAACGCATCCCTCGCTCCCTCACATTGACGAATTAACACAGAAATTGCGTCGCTACGAAATACTATGGGTTCTATGACATCACCTTCTAAATTGAGTAACGTTTCTATGGAAACGACTGGATATTCTTTTGGGACACGAGTTTCTCCTGTCCGATGCACTATTCCTCCTTCAACGCAACCGTTGCTCCCTCACATTGACGAATTAACACAGAAATTGCGTCGCTATGAAATACTATGGGTTCTATGACATCTCCTTCTATATTGAGTAACGTTTCTATGGAAACGATTGGATATTCTTTTGGGACACGAGTTTCTCCTGTCCGATGCACTATTCCTCCTTTAACGCATCCCTCGCTCCCTCACATTGACGAATTAACACATAAATTGCGTCGCTATGAAATACTATGTGTTCTATGACATCTCCTTCTAAATTGAGTAACGTTTCTATGGAAACGACTGGATATTCTTTTGGGACACGAGTTTCTCCTGTCCGATGCACTATTCCCCCTCTAAGGCATCCCTCGCTCCCTCACATTGACGAGTTAACACAGAAATTGCGTCGCTATGAAATACTATGGGTTCTATGACATCTCCTTCTAAATTGAGTAACGTTTCTATGGAAACGACTGGATATTCTTTTAAGATACGAGTTTCACCTGTCCGATGCACTATTCCTCCTTTAACGCATACCTCGCTCCCTCACATTGACGAATTAACACAGAAATTGCGTAGCTTTGAAATTCTATGGGTTCTATGACATCTCCTTCTAAATTGAGTAACGTTTCTATGGAAACGATTGGTTATTCTTTTGGGTTACGAGTTTCTCCGGTCCGATGCACTATTCCCCCTGTAACGCATCCCTCGCTCCCTCTCATTGACGAATTAACACAGAAATTGCGTCGCTATGAAATACTATGGGTTCTATGACATCTCCATCTAAATTGAGTAACGTTTCTACGGAAACGACTGGATATTCTTTTGGGACACGAGTTTCTCCTGTCCGATGCACTATTCCTCCTTTAACGCATCCCTCGCTCCCTCACATTGACGAATTAACACAGAAATTGCGTCGCTATGAAATACTATGTGTTCTACGTATTCTCCTAAATCTAGTAACGTTTCATGGGAAACGACAGGATTTTCTTTTGGGCTACGAGTATCTCCTTTCCGGTGCACTATTCCTTCTTTACAGCATCCCTTGCTCACTCACATTGACGAATTAACACAGAAATTGCGTCGCTATGAAATACTATGGGTTCTATGAGATCTCCTTCTAAATTGAGGAACGTTTCTATGGAAACGACTGGATATTCATTTGGGACAAGAGTTTCTCCTGTCCGATGCACTATTGCTCCTTTAACGCATCCCTCGCTCCCCCACATTGACGAATTAACACAGAAATTGCGTCGCTATGAAATACTATGGGTTCTATGAGATCTCCTTCTAAATTGAGTAACGTTTATATGGAAACGACAGGATACTCTTTTGGGACACGAGTTTCTCCTGTCCGATGCACTATTCCTCCTTTAACGCATCCCTCGCTCCCTCACATTGACGAATTAACACAGAAATAGCGTCGCTATGATATAGTATGTGTACTATGACATCTCCTTCTAAATTGAGAAACGGTTATATGGAAAGGACAGGATATTCTTTTGGGACAAGAGTTTCTCCTGTCCGATGCACTATTCCTCCTTTAACGCATCCCTCGCTCTCTCACATTGACGAATTAACACAGAAATTGCGTCGCTATGAATTACTATGGGTTCTATGGCATCTCCTTCTAAATTGAGTAACGTTTATATGGAAACGACAGAATATTCTTTCGGGACACGAGTTTCTCCTGTCCGATGCACTATTCCTCCTTTAACGCATCCCTCGCTATCTCACATTGGCGAATTAACACTGAAATTGCGTCGCTATGATATGGTATGTGCACTATGATATCTCCTTCTAAATTGAGTAACGTTTATATGGAAAGGACAGGATATTCTTTTGGGACACGAGTTTCTCCTGTCCGATTCACTATTCCTCCTTTAAAGCATCCCTCGCTCCCTCACTTTGACTAATTAACACAGAAATTGCGTCGCTATGAAATATTATGGGTTCTATGACATCTCCTTCTAAATTGAGTAACGTTTCCATGGAAACGACAGGATATTATTTTGGGACACGTGTTTCTCCTGTCCGATGCACTATTCCTCCTTCAACGCATCCCTCGCTCCCTCACTTTGACGAATTAACACAGAAATTGCGTCGCTATGAAATATTATGGGTTCTATGACATCTCCTTCTAAATTGAATAACGTTTCTATGGTAACGACTGGATATTCTTTTGGGACACGAGTTTCTCCTGTCCGATGCACTATTCCTGCATTAACGCATCCCTCGCTCCCTCACATTGATGAATTAACAACCAAATTGTGTCGCTATGAAATACTATGGGTTCTATGACATCTCCTGCTTAATTGAGTAACGTGTCTAAGGATACAACAGGATTCTCTTTTGGGATACGACTATGTCCTTTCCGATGCACTATTCCTTCTTTACTGCATCCCTCGCTCCCTCACACTGACGAATCAACACAGAAATTGCGTCGCTATGAAATTCAATGGGTTCTATGACATCTCCTTCTAAATTGAGTAACGTTTCTATGGAGACGACTGGATATTCTTTGGGACACGAGTTTCTCCTGTCCGATGCACTATTCCTCCTTTAACGCATCCCTCGCTCCCTCACATTGACGAATTAACACAGAAATTGCGTCGCTATGAAATACTATGTGTTCTATGACATCTCCTTCTAAATTGAGTAACGTTTCAATGGAAACGACTGGATATTCTTTTGGGACACGAGTTTCTCCTGTCCGATGCACTATTCCCCCTTTAAGGCATCCCTCGCTCCCTCACATTGACGAATTAACACAGAAATTGCGTCGCTATGAAATACTATGGGTTCCATGACATCTCCTTCCAAATTGAGTAACGTTTCTATGGAAACGATTGGATATTCTTTTGGGACACGAATTTCTCCTGTCCAATGCACTATTCCTCCTTTAACGCATCCCTCGCTCCCTCACATCGAGTAATTAACACAGAAATTGCATCGCTATGAAATACTATGTGTTCTATGACATCTCCTTCTAAATTGAGTAACGTATCTATGGAAACGACTGGATATTCTTTTGGGACACGAGTTTCTCCTGTCCGATGAACTATTCCTCCTTTAACGCATCCCTCGCTCTCTCACATTGACGAATTAACACAGAAATTGCGTCGCTATGAAATACTATGGGTTCTATGACATCTCCTTCTACATTGAGTAACGTTTATATGGAAACGACAGAATATTCTTTCGGGACACGAGTTTCTCCTGTCCGATGCACAATTCCTCCTTTAACGCATCCCTCGCTCCCTCACATTGGCGAATTAACACTGAAATTGCGTCGCTATGATATAGTATGTGTACTATGATATCTCCTTCTAAATTGAGTAACGTTTATATAGAAAGGACAGGATATTCTTTTGGGACACGAGTATCTCCTGTCCGATGCACTATTTTCCTCCTTTAAAGCATCCCTCGCTCCCTCACTTTGACTAATTAACACAGGAATTGCGTCGCTATAAAATATTATGGGTTCTATGACATCTCCTTCTAAATTGAGTAACGTTTCTATGGAAACGAAAAGATATTCTTTTGGGACACGAGTTTCTCCTGTCCGATGCACTATTCCTCCTTCGACGCATCCCTCGCTCCCTCACATTGACGAATTAACACAAAAATTGCGTCGCTATGAAATATTATGGGTTCTATGACATCTCCTTCTAAATTGAGTAACGTTTATATGGAAACGACAGGATATTCTTTTGGGACACGAGTTTCTCCTGTCCGATGCACTATTCCTCCTTTAACGCATCCCTCGCTTCCCTCACATTGACGAATTAACACAGAAATTGCGTCGCTATGAAATACTATGGGTTCCATGATATCTCCTTCCTAATTGAGTAACGTTTATATGGAAACGACAGGATATTCTTTTGGGACACGAGTTTCTCCTGTCCGATGCACTATTCCTCATTTAACGCATCCCTCGCTCCCTCACATTGACGAATTAACATAGAAATTGCGTCGCTATGAAATACAATGGGTTCTATGACATCTCCTTCTAAATTGAGTAACGTTTCTATGGAAACGACAGGACATTCTTTTGGGACACGAGTTTCTCCTGTCCGTGCACTATTCCTCCTTTAACGCATCTCACGCTCCCTCACATTGACGAATTAACACAGAAATTGCGTCGCTATGAAATAGTACGTGTTCTATAACATCTCCTTCTAAATTGAGTAACGTTTATATGGAAACGATTGGATATTCTGTTGGGACACGAGTTTCTCCAGTCCGATGCACTATTCCTCCTTCAACGCATCCCTCGCTCCCTCACATTGACGAATTAACACAGAAATTGCGTCGCTATGAAATACTATGGGTTCTATGACACCTCCTTCTAAATTGAGTAACGTTTATATGGAAACGACAGGATATTCTTTTGGGACACGAGTTTCTCCTGTCCGATGCACTATTCCTCCTTTAACGCATCCCTCGCTCCCTCACATTGACGAATTAACACAGAAATTGCGTTGCTATGAAATACTATGGGTTCTATGACATCTCCTTCTAAATTGAGTAACGTTTCTATGGAAACGACAGGATATTCTTTTGGGACACTAGGTTCTCCTGTCCGATGCACTATTCATCCTTTAACGCATCCCTCGCTCCCTCACATTGACGAATTAACACAGAAATTGCGTCGCTACGAAATACTATGGGTTCTATGACATCACCTTCTAAATTGAGTAACGTTTCTATGGAAACGACTGGATATTCTTTTGGGACACGAGTTTCTCCTGTCCGATGCACTATTCCTCCTTCAACGCAACCGTTGCTCCCTCACATTGACGAATTAACACAGAAATTGCGTCGCTATGAAATACTATGGGTTCTATGACATCTCCTTCTATATTGAGTAACGTTTCTATGGAAACGATTGGATATTCTTTTGGGACACGAGTTTCTCCTGTCCGATGCACTATTCCTCCTTTAACGCATCCCTCGCTCCCTCACATTGACGAATTAACACATAAATTGCGTCGCTATGAAATACTATGGGTTCTATGACATCTCCTTCAAATTTGAGTAACGTTTCTATGGAAACGATTGGATATTCTGTTGGGACACGAGTTTCTCCTGTCCGATGCACTATTCCTTCTTTAACGCATCCCTCGCTCCCTCACATTGACGAATTAACACAGAAATTGCGTCGCTATGAAATACTATGTGTTCTATGACATCTCCTTCTAAATTGAATAACGTTTCTATGGAAACGATTGGATATTCTTTTGGGACACGAGTTTCTCCTGTCCGATGCATTATTCCTCCTTTAAGGCATCCATCGCTCCCTCACATTGACGAATTAACACAGAAATTGCGTCGCTATGAAATACTATGAGTTCCATGACATCTCCTTCCAAATTGAGTAACGTTTCTATGGAAACGATTGGATATTCTTTTGGGACACGAGTTTCTCCTGTCCGATGCACTATTCCTCCATTAACGCATCCCTCGCTCCCTCACATTGATGAATTAACAACCAAATTGTGTCGCTATGAAATACTATGGGTTCTATGACATCTCCTGCTTAATAGAGTAACGTGTCTAAGGATACAACAGGATTCTCTTTTGGGATACGACTATGTCCTTTCCGATGCACTATTCCTTCTTTACTGCATCCCTCGCTCCCTCACACTGACGAATTAACACAGAAATTGCGTCGCTATGAAATTCAATGGGTTGTATGACATCTCCTTCTAAATTGAGCAACGTTTCTATGGAAACGACTGGATATTCTTTGGGACACGAATTTCTCCTGTCCGATGCACTATTCCTCCTTTAACGCATCCCTCGCTCCCTCACATTGACGAATTAACACAGAAATTGCGTCGCTATGAAATACTATGGGTTCTATGACATCTCCTTCTAAATTGAGTAACGTTTCTATGGAAACGACTGGATATTCTTTTAAGACACGAGTTTCACCTGTCCGATGCACTATTCCTCCTTTAACGCATCCCTCGCTCCCTCACATTGACGAATTAACACAGAAATTGCGTAGCTTTGAAATTCTATGGGTTCTATGAGATCTCCTTCTAAATTGAGGAACGTTTCTATGGAAACGACTGGAAATTCTTTTGGGACAAGAGTTTCTCCTGTCCGATGCACTATTCCTCTTTAACGCATCCCTCGCTCCCCCACATTGACGAATTAACACAGAAATTGCGTCGCTATGATATACTATGGGTTCTATGAGATCTCCTTCTAAATTGAGTAACGTTTCTTTGGAAACGATTGGATATTCTTTTGGGTTACGAGTTTCTCCTGTCCGATGCACTATTACCCCTGTAACGCATCCCTCGCTCCCTCTCATTGACGAATTAACACAGAAATTGCGTCGCTATGAAATACTATGAGTTCTGTGACATCTCCATCTAAATTGAGTTACGTTTCTATGGAAACGACTGGATATTCTTTTGGGACACGAGTTTCTCCTGTCCGATGCACTATTCCTCCTTTAACGCATCCCTCGCTCCCTCACATTGACGAATTAACACAGAAATTGCGTCGCTATGAAATACTATGAGTTCTACGTATTCTCCTAAATCTAGTAAAGTTGCAATGGAAACGACAGGATTTATTTTGGGCTACGAGTATCTCCTTTCCGGTGCACTATTCCTTCTTTACTGCATCCCTTGCTCACTCACATTGACGAATCAACACAGAAATTGCGTCGCTATGAAATACTATGGGTTCTATGAGATCTCCTTCTAACTTGAGGAACGTTTCTATGGAAACGACTGGAAATTCTTTTGGGACAAGAGTTTCTCCTGTCCGATGCACTATTCCTCCTTTAACGCATCCCTCGCTCCCCCACATTGACGAATTAACACAGAAATTGCGTCGCTATGATATACTATGGGTTCTATGAGATCTCCTTCTAAATTGAGTAACGTTTATATGGAAACGACAGGATACTCTTTTGGGACACGAGTTTCTCCTGTCCGATGCACTATTCCTCCTTTAACGCATCCCTCGCTCCCTCACATTGACGAATTAACACAGAGATAGCGTCGCTATGAATTACTATGGGTTCTATGACATCTCCTTCTAAATTGAGTAACGTTTATATGGAATCGACAGAATATTCTTTCGGGACACGAGTTCCTCCTGTCCGATGCACTATTCCTCCTTTAACGCATCCCTCGCTCCCTCACATTGGCGAATTAACACTGAAATTGCGTCGCTATGATATGGTATGTGCACTATGATATCTCCTTCTAAATTGAGTAACGTTTATATGGAAAGGACAGGATATTCTTTTGGGACACGAGTTTCTCCTGTCCGATGCACTATTCCTCCTTTAAAGCATCCCTCGCTCCCTCACTTTGACTAATTAACACAGAAATTGCGTCGCTATGAAATATTATGGGTTCTATGACATCTCCTTCTAAATTGAGTAACGTTTCCATGGAAACGACGGGATATTCTTTTGGGACACGAGTTTCTCCTGTCCGATGCACTATTCCTCCTTCAACGCATCCCTCGCTCCCTCACATTGACGAATTAACACAGAAATTGCGTCGTTATGAAATATTATGGGTTCTATGACATCTCCTTCTAAATTGAGTAACGTTTATATGGAAACGACAGGATATTCTTTAGGGCCACGAGTTTCTCCTGTCCGATGCACTATTCCTTCTTTAACGCATCCCTCGCTCCCTCACATTGACGAATAAACACAGAAATTGCGTCGCTATGAAATACTATGGGTTCTATGACATCTCCTTCTAAATTGATTAACGTTCATATGGAAACGGCAGGATATTCTTTTGGGACACGAGTTTCTCTTGTCCGATGCACTATTCCTCCTTTGACGCATCCCTCGCTCCCTCACATTGACGAATTAACACAAAAATGGCGTCGCTATGAAATACTATGTGTTCTATGACATCTCCGTCTAAATTGAGTAACGTTTCTATGGAAACGAAAGGATATTCTTTTGGGACACGAGTTTCTCCTGTCCGATGCACTATTCCTCCTTTAACGCGTCCCTCGCTCCCTCGCATTGACGAATTAACACAGAAATTGCGTCGCTATGAAATACTATGGGTTCCATGACATCTCCTTCCAAATTTAGTAACGTTTCTATGGAAACGATTGGATATTCTTTTGGGACACGAATTTCTCCTGTGCAATGCACTATTCCTCCTTTAACGCATCCCTCGCTCCCTCACATCGAGTAATTAACACAGAAATTGCGTCGCTAAGAAATACTATGAGTTCTATGACATCTCCTTCTAAATTGAGTAACGTTTCAATGGAAACGACTGGATATTCTTTTATGACACGAGTTTCTCGTGTCCGATGCACTATTCCTCCATTAACGCATCCCTCGCTACCTCACATTGATGAATTAACAACCACATTGTGTCGCTACGAAATACTATGGGTTCTATGACATCTCGTGCTTAATAGAGTATCGTGTCTAAGGATACAACAGGATTCTCTTTTGGGATACGACTATGTCCTTTCCGATGCACTATTCCTTCTTTACTGCATCCCTCACTCCCTCACACTGACGAATTAACACAGAAATTGCGTCGCTATGAAATTCAATGGGTTCTATGACATCTCCTTCTAAATTGAGTAACGTTTCTATGGAAACGACTGGATATTATTTGGGACACGAGTTTCTCCTGTCCGATGCACTATTAATCCTTTAACGCATCCCTCGCTCCCTCACATTGACGAATTAACACAGAAATTGCGTCGCTATGAAATACTATGTGTTCTACGTATTCTTCTAAATCTAGTAACGTTTCAATGGAAACGACAGGATTTTCGTTTGGGCTACGAGTATCTCCTTTCCGGTGCACTATTCCTTCTTTACTGCATCCCTTGCTCACTCAGATTGACGAATTAACACAGAAATTGCGTCGCTATGAAATACTATGGGTTCTATGAGACCTCCTTCTAAATAGAGGAACGTTGCCATGGAAACGATTGGATATTCTTTTGGGACACGAGTTTCTCCTGTCCGATGTACTATTCCTCCTTTAACGCATCCCTCGCTCCCCCACATTGACGAATTAACACAGAAATTGCGTCGCTATCAAATACTATGGGGTCAATGAGATCTCCTTCTAAATTGAGTAACGTTTATATGGAAACGACAGGATACTCTTCTGGGACACGAGTTTCTCCTGTCCGATGCACTATTCCTCCTTTAACGCATCCCTCGCTCCCTCACATTGACGAATTAACACAGAAATTGCGTCGC
Source organism: Schistocerca piceifrons (assembly GCF_021461385.2). Taxonomy (NCBI): domain Eukaryota; kingdom Metazoa; phylum Arthropoda; class Insecta; order Orthoptera; family Acrididae; genus Schistocerca; species Schistocerca piceifrons. The sequence continues at coordinate 807,285,392 of NC_060141.1, read as the reverse complement.
TATGATATAGTATGTGTACTATGGCATCTCCTTCTAAATTGAGTAACGGTTATATGGAAAGGACAGGATATTCTTTTGGGACACGAGTTTCTCCTGTCCGATGCACTATTCCTCCTTTAACGCATCCCTCGCTCTCTCACATTGACGAATTAACACAGAAATTGCGTCGCTATGAAATACTATGGGTTCTATGACATCTCCTTCTACATTGAGTAACGTTTATATGGAAACGGCAGAATATTCTTTCGGGACACGAGTTTCTCCTGTCCGATGCATTATTCCTCCTTTAACGCATCCCTCGCTCCCTCACATTGGCGAATTAACACTGAAATTGCGTCGCTATGATATAGTATGTGTACTATGATATCTCCTTCTAAATTGAGTAACGTTTACATAGAAAGGACAGGATATTCTTTTGGGATACGAGTTTCTCCTGTCCGATGCACTATTCCTCATTTAACGCATCCCTCGCTCCCTCACCTTGACGAATTAACATAGAAATTGCGTCGCTATGAAATACTATGGGTTCTATGACATCTCCTTCTAAATTGAGTAACGTTTCTATGGAAACGACAGGACATTCTTTTGGGACACGAGTTTCTCCTGTCCGATGCACTATTCCTCCTTTAACGCATCTCTCGCTCCCTCACATTGACGAATTAACACAGAAATTGCGTCGCAATGAAATAGTACGTGTTCTATAACATCTCCTTCTAAATTGAGTAACGTTTATATGGAAACGATTGGATATTCTGTTGGGACACGAGTTTCTCCAGTCCGATGCACTATTCCTCCTTCAACGCATCCCTCGCTCCCTCACATTGACGAATTAACACAGAAATTGCGTCGCTATGAAATATTATGGGTTCTATGACATCTCCTTCTAAATTGAGTAACGTTTATATGGAAACGACAGGATATTCTTTAGGGACACGAGTTTCACCTGTCCGATGCACTATTCCTCCTTTAACGCATCCCTCGCTCCCTCACATTGACGAATTAACACAGAAATTGCGTCGCAATGAAATACTATGGGTTCTATGACATCTCCTTCTAAATTGAGTAACGTTCATATGGAAACGACAGGATATTCTTTTGGGACACGAGTTTCTCTTGTCCGATGCACTATTCCTCCTTTAACGCATCCCTCGCTCCCTCACATTGACGAATTAACACAAAAATGGCGTCGCAATGAAATACTATGTGTTCTATGACATCTCCGTCTAAATTGAGTAACGTTTCTATGGAAACGAAAGGATATTCTTTTGGGACACGAGTTTCTCCTGTCCGATGCACTATTCCTCCTTTAACGCATCCCTCGCTCCCTCGCATTGACGAATTAACACAGAAATTGCGTCGCTATGAAATACTATGGGTTCCATGACATCTCCTTCCAAATTTAGTAACGTTTCTATGGAAACGATTGGATATTCTTTTGGGACACGAATTTCTCCTGTGCAATGCACTATTCCTCCTTTAACGCATCCCTCGCTCCCTCACATCGAGTAATTAACACAGAAATTGCGTCGCTATGAAATACTATGAGTTCTATGACATCTCCTTCTAAATTGAGTAACGTTTCCATGGAAACGACTGGATATTCTTTTGGGACACGAGTTTCTCGTGTCCGATGCACTATTCCTCCATTAACGCATCCCTCGCTCCCTCACATTGATGAATTAACAACCACATTGTGTCGCTATGAAATACTATGGGTTCTATGACGTCTCGTGCTTAATAGAGTATCGTGTCTAAGGATACAACAGGATTCTCTTTTGGGATACGACTATGTCCTTTCCGATGCACTATTCCTTCTTTACTGCATCCCTCACTCCCTCACACTGACAAATTAACACAGAAATTGCGTCGCTATGAAATTCAATGGGTTCTATGACATCTCCTTCTAAATTGAGTAACATTTCTATGGAAACGACTGGATATTATTTGGGACACGAGTTTCTCCTGTCCGATGCACTATTAATCCTTTAACGCATCCCTCGCTCCCTCACATTGACGAATTAACACAGAAATTGCGTCGCTATGAAATACTATGTGTTCTACGTATTCTCCTAAATCTAGTAACGTTTCAATGGAAACGACAGGATTTTCGTTTGGGCTACGAGTATCTCCCTTCCGGTGCACTATTCCTTCTTTACTGCATCCCTTGCTCACCCAGATTGACGAATTAACACAGAAATTGCGTCGCTATGAAATACTATGGGTTCTATGAGACCTCCTTCTAAATTGAGGAACGTTGCTATGGAAACGATTGGATATTCTTTTGGGACACGAGTTTCTCCTGTCCGATGTACTATTCCTCCTTTAACGCATCCCTCGCTCCCCCACATTGACGAATTAACACAGAAATTGCGTCGCTATGAAATACTATGGGTTCAATGAGATCTCCTTCTAAATTGAGTAACGTTTATATGGAAACGACAGGATACTCTTCTGGGACACGAGTTTCTCCTGTCCGATGCACTATTCCTCCTTTAACGCATCCCTCATTCCCTCACATTGACGAATTAACACAGAAATTGCGTCGCTATGATATAGTATGTGTACTATGGCATCTCCTTCTAAATTGAGTAACGGTTATATGGAAAGGACAGGATATTTTTTTGGGACACGAGTTTCTCCTGTCCGATGCACTATTCCTCCTTTAACGCATCCCTCGCTCTTTCACATTGACGAATTAACACAGAAATTGCGTCGCTATGAAATACTATGGGTTCTATGACATCTCCTTCTACATTGAGTAACGTTTATATGGAAACGACAGAATATTCTTTCGGGACACGAGTTTCTCCTGTCCGATGCATTATTCCTCCTTTAACGCATCCCTCGCTCCCTCACATTGGCGAATTAACACTGAAATTCCGTCGCTATGATATAGTATGTGTACTATGATATCTCCTTCTAAATTGATAACGTTTATATAGAAAGGACAGGATATTCTTTTGGGACACGAGTTTCTCCTGTCCGATGCACTATTCCTCATTTAACGCATCCCTCGCTCCCTCACTTTGACGAATTAACATAGAAATTGCGTCGCTATGAAATACTATGGGTTCTATGACATCTCCTTCTAAATTGAGTAACGTTTCTATGGAAACGACAGGACATTCTATTGGGACACGAGTTTCTCCTGTCCGATGCACTATTCCTCCTTTAACGCATCTCTCGCTCCCTCACATTGACGAATTAACACAGAAATTGCGTCGCAATGAAATAGTACGTGTTCTATAACATCTCCTTCTAAATTGAGTAACGTTTATATGGAAACGATTGGATATTCTGTTGGGACACGAGTTTCTCCAGTCCGATGCACTATTCCTCCTTCAACGCATCCCTCGCTCCCTCACATTGACGAATTAACACAGAAATTGCGTCGCTATGAAATACTATGGGTTCTATGACATCTCCTTCTAAATTGAGTCACGTTTGTATGGAAACGACAGGATATTCTTTTGGGGCACGAGTTTCTCCTGTCCGATGCACTATTCCTCCTTTAACGCAACCCTCGCTCCCTCACATTGACGAATTAACACAGAAATTGCGTCGCTATGAAATACTATGGGTTCTATGACATCTCCATCTAAATTGAGTAACGTTTCTATGGAAACGACAGGATATTCTTTTGGGACCCGAGTTTCTCCTGTCCGATGCACTATTCCTCCTTAACGCATCCCTCGCTCCCTCACATTGACGAATTAACACAGAAATTGCGTCGCTATGAAAAACTATGGGTTCTATGACATCACCTTCTAAATTGAGTAACGTCTCTATGGAAACCACTGGATATTCTTTTAAGACACGAGTTTCACCTGTCCGATGCACTATTCCTCCTTTAACGCATCCCTCGCTCCCTCACATTGACGAATTAACACAGAAATTGCGTAGCTTTGAAATTCTATGGGTTCTATGACATCTCCTTCTAAATTGAGTAACGTTTCTATGGAAACGATTGGATATTCTTTTGGGTTACGAGTTTCTCCTGTCCGATGCACTATTCCCCCTGTAACGCATCCCTCGCTCCCTCTCATTGACGAATTAACACAGAAATTGCGTCGCTATGAAATACTATGGGTTCTATGACATCTCCATCTAAATTGAGTAACGTTTCTATGGAAAAGACTGGATACTCTTTTGGGACACGAGTTTCTCCTGTCCGATGCACTATTCCTCCTTTAACGCATCCCTCGCTCCCTCACATTGACGAATTAACACAGAAATTGCGTCGCTATGAAATACTATGAGTTCTACGTATTCTCCTAAATCTAGTAACGTTTCAATGGAAACGACAGGATTTTCTTTTGTGCTACGAGTATCTCCTTTCCGGTGCACTATTCCTTCTTTACTGCATCCCTTGCTCACTCACATTGACAAATTAACACAGAAATTGCGTCGCTATGAAATACTATGGGTTCTATGAGATCTCCTTCTAAATTGAGGAACGTTTCTATGGAAACAACTGGATATTCTTTTGGAACAAGAGTTTCTCCAGTCCGATGCACTATTCCTCCTTTAACGCATCCCTCGCTCCCCCACATTGACGAATTAACACAGAAATTGCGTCGCTATGAAATACTATGGGTTCTATGAGATCTCCTTCTAAATTGAGTAACGTTTATATGGAAACGACAGGATACTCTTTTGGGACACGAGTTTCTCCTGTCCGATGCACCATTCCTCCTTTAACGCATCCATCGCTCCCTCACATTGACGAGTTAACACAGAAATAGCGTCGCTATGATATAGTATGTGTACTATGACATCTCCTTCTAAATTGAGTAACGGTTATATGGAAAGGACAGGATATTCTTTTGGGACAAGAGTTTCTCCTGTCCGATGCACTATTCCTCCTTTAACGCATCCCTCGCTCTCTCACATTGACGAATTAACACAGAAATTGCGTCGCTATGAATTACTATGGGTACTATGACATCTCCTTCTAAATTGAGTAACGTTTATATGGAAACGACAGAATATTCTTTCGGGACACGAGTTTCTCCTGTCCGATGCACTATTCCTGCTTTAACGCATCCCTCGCTCCCTCACATTGGCGAATTAACACTGAAATTGCGTCGCTATGATATGGTATGTGCACTATGATATCTCCTTCTAAATGAGTAACGTTTATATGGAAAGGACAGGATATTCTTTTGGGACACGAGTTTCTCCTGTCCGATGCACTATTCCTCCTTTAAAGCATCCCTCGCTCCCTCACTTTGACTAATTAACAATGAAATTGCGTCGCTATGAAATATTATGGGTTCTATGACATCTCCCTCTAAATTGAGTAACGTTTCCATGGAAACGACAGGATATTCTTTTGGGACACGAGTTTCTCCTGTCCGATGCACTATACCTCCTTCAACGCATTCCTCGCTCCCTCACATTGACGAATTAACACAGAAATTGCGTCGCTATGAAATATTATGGGTTCTATGATATCTCTTTCTAAATTGAGTAACGTTTATATGGAAACGACAGGATATTCTTTAGGGACACGAGTTTCTCCTGTCCGATGCACTATTCCTCCTTTAACGCATCCCTCGCTCCCTCACATTGACGAATTAACACAAAAATGGCGTCGCTATGAAATACTATGTGTTCTATGACATCTCCTTCTAAATTGAGTAACGTTTCTATGGAAACGACTGGATATTCTTTTGGGACACGAGTTTCTCGTGTCCGATGCACTATTTCTCCATTAACGCATCCCTCGCTCCCTCACATTGATGAGTTAACAACCAAATTGTGTCGCTATGAAATACTATGGGTTCTATGACATCTCCTGCTTAATAGAGTAACGTGTCTAAGGATACAACAGGATTCTCTTTTGGGATACGACTATGTCCTTTCCGATGCACTATTCCTTCTTTACTGCATCCCTCGCTCCCTCACACTGACGAATTAACACAGAAATTGCGTCGCTATGAAATTCAATGGGTTCTATGACATCTCCTTCTAAATTGAGTAACGTTTCTATGGAAACGACTGGATATTATTTGGGACACGAGTTTCTCCTGTCCGATGCACTATTCCTCCTTTAACGCATCCCTCGCTCCCTCACATTGACGAATTAACACAGAAATTGCGTCGCTATGAAATACTATGTGTTCTACGTATTCTCCTAAATCTAGTAACGTTTCAATGGAAACGACAGGATTTTCGTTTGGGCTACGAGTATCTCCTTTCCGGTGCACTATTCCTTCTTTACTGCGTCCCTTGCTCACTCAGATTGACGAATTAACACAGAAATTGCGTCGCTATGAAATACTATGGGTTCTATGAGATCTCCTTCTAAATTGAGGAACGTTGCTATGGAAACAATTGGATATTCTTTTGGGACACGAGTTTCTCCTGTCCGATGTCCTATTCCTCCTTTAACGCATCCCTCGCTCCCCCACATTGACGAATTAACACAGAAATTGCGTCGCTATGAAATACTATGTGTTCAATGAGATCTCCTTCTAAATTGAGTAACGTTAATATGGAAAGGACAGGATATTCTTTTGGGACACGAGTTTCTCCTGTCCGATGCACTATTCCTCCTTTAACGCATCCCTCGCTCTCTCACATTGACGAATTAACACAGAAATTGCGTCGCTATGAAATACTATGGGTTCTATGACATCTCTTTCTACATTGAGTAACGTTTATATGGAAACGACAGAATATTCTTTCGGGACACAAGTTTCTCCTGTCCGATGCACTACTCCTCCTTTAACGCATCCCTCGCTCCCTCACATTGGCGAATTAACACTGAAATTGCGTCGCTATGATATAGTATGTGTACTAAGATATCTCCTTCTAAATTGAGTAACGTTTATATAGAAAGGACAGGATATTCTTTTGGGACACGAGTTTCTCCTGTCCGATGCACTATTCCTCATTTAACGCATCCCTCGCTCCCTCACTTTGACGAATTAACACAGAAATTGCGTAGCTTTGAAATTCTATGGGTTCAATGAGATCTCCTTCTAAATTGAGTAACGTTTCTATGGAAACGATTGGATATTCTTTTGGGTTACGAGTTTCTCCTGTCCGATGCACTATTCCCCCTGTAACGCATCCCTCGCTCCCTCACATTGACGAATTAACACAGAAATTGCGTCGCTATGAAATACTATGGGTTCTATGACATCTCCTTCTAAATTGAGTAATGTTTGTATGGAAACGACAGGATATTCTTTTGGGGCACGAGTTTCTCCTGTCCGATGCACTATTCCTCCTTTAACGCATCCCTCGCTCCCTCACATTGACGAATTAACACAGATATTGCGTAGCTTTGAAATTATATGGGTTCTATGACATCTCCTTCTAAATTGAGTAACGTTTCTATGGAAACGATTGGATATTCTTTTGGGTTACGAGTTTCTCCTGTCCGATGCACTATTCCCCCTGTAACGCATCCCTCGCTCCCTCTCATTGACGAATTAACACAGAAAGTGCGTCGCTATGAAATACTATGGGTTCTATGACATCTCCATCTAAATTGAGTAACGTTTCTATGGAAAAGACTGGATACTCTTTTGGGACACGAGTTTCTCCTGTCCGATGCACTATTCCTCCTTTAACGCATCCCTCGCTCCCTCACATTGACGAATTAACACAGAAATTGCGTCGCTATGAAATACTATGAGTTCTACGTGTTCTCCTAAATCTAGTAACGTTTCAATGGAAACGACAGGATTTTCTTTTGTGCTACGAGTATCTCCTTTCCGGTGCACTATTCCTTCTTTACTGCATCCCTTGCTCACTCACATTGACAAACTAACACAGAAATTGCGTCGCTATGAAATACTATGGGTTCTATGAGATCTCCTTCTAAATTGAGGAACGTTTCAATGGAAACGACTGGATATTCTTTTGGGACAAGAGTTTCTCCAGTCCGATGCACTATTCCTCCTTTAACGCATCCCTCGCTCCCCCACATTGACGAATTAACACAGAAATTGCGTCGCTATGAAATACTATGGGTTCTATGAGATCTCCTTCTAAATTGAGTAACGTTTATATGGAAACGACAGGATACTCTTTTGGGACACGAGTTTCTCCTGTCCGATGCACTATTCCTCCTTTAACGCATCCATCGCTCCCTCACATTGACGAATTAACACAGAAATAGCGTCGCTATGATATAGTATGTGTACTATGACATCTCCTTCTAAATTGAGTAACGGTTATATGGAAAGGACAGGATATTCTTTTGGGACAAGAGTTTCTCCTGTCCGATGCACTATTCCTCCTTTAACGCATCCCTCGCTCTCTCACATTGACGAATTAACACAGAAATTGCGTCGCTATGAATTACTATGGGTACTATGACATCTCCTTCTAAATTGAGTAACGTTTATATGGAAACGACAGAATATTCTTTCGGGACACGAGTTTCTCCTGTCCGATGCACTATTCCTCCTTTAACGCATCCCTCGCTCCCTCACATTGGCGAATTAACACTGAAATTGCGTCGCTATGATATGGTATGTGCACTATGATATCTCCTTCTAAATGAGTAACGTTTATATGGAAAGGACAGGATATTCTTTTGGGACACGAGTTTCTCCTGTCCGATGCACTATTCCTCCTTTAAAGCATCCCTCGCTCCCTCACTTTGACTAATTAACACAGAAATTGCGTCGCTATGAAATATTATGGGTTCTATGACATCTCCCTCTAAATTGAGTAACGTTTCCATGGAAACGACAGGATATTCTTTTGGGACACGAGTTTCTCCTGTCCGATGCACTATACCTCCTTCAACGCATTCCTCGCTCCCTCACATTGACGAATTAACACAGAAATTGCGTCGCTATGAAATATTATGGGTTCTATGACATCTCTTTCTAAATTGAGTAACGTTTATATGGAAACGACAGGATATTCTTTAGGGACACGAGTTTCTCCTGTCCGATGCACTATTCCTCCTTTAACGCATCCCTCGCTCCCTCACATTGACGAATTAACACAAAAATGGCGTCGCTATGAAATACTATGTGTTCTATGACATCTCCTTCTAAATTGAGTAACGTTTCTATGGAAACGACTGGATATTCTTTTGGGACACGAGTTTCTCGTGTCCGATGCACTATTCCTCCATTAACGCATCCCTCGCTCCCTCACATTGACGTATTAACACAGAAATTGCGTCGCTATGAAATACTATGTGTTCTACGTATTCTTCTAAATCTAGTAACGTTTCAATGGAAACGACAGGATTTTCGTTTGGGCTACGAGTATCTCCTTTCCGGTGCACTATTCCTTCTTTACTGCGTCCCTTGCTCACTCAGATTGACGAATTAACACAGAAATTGCGTCGCTATGAAATACTATGGGTTCTATGAGATCTCCTTCTAAATTGAGGAACGTTGCTATGGAAACAATTGGATATTCTTTTGGGACACGAGTTTCTCCTGTCCGATGTACTATTCCTCCTTTAACGCATCCCTCGCTCCCCCACATTGACGAATTAACACAGAAATTGCGTCGCTATGAAATACTATGGGTTCAATGAGATCTCCTTCTAAATTGAGTAACGTTAATATGGAAACGACAGGATACTCTTTTGGGACACGAGTTTCTCCTGTCCGATGCACTATTCCTCCTTTAACGCATCCCTCGCTCCCTCACATTGACGAATTAACACAGAAATTGCGTCGCTATGATATAGTATGTGTACTATGACATCTCGTTCTAAATTGAGTAACGGTTATATGGAAAGGACAGGATATTCTTTTGGGACACGAGTTTCTCCTGTCCGATGCACTATTCCTCCTTTAACGCATCCCTAGCTCTCTCACATTGACGAATTAACACAGCAATTGCGTCGCTATGAAATACTATGGGTTCTATGACATCTCTTTCTACATTGAGTAACGTTTATATGGAAACGACAGAATATTCTTTTGGGACACAAGTTTCTCCTGTCCGATGCACTACTCCTCCTTTAACGCATCCCTCGCTCCCTCACATTGGCGAATTAACACTGAAATTGCGTCGCTATGATATAGTATGTGTACTATGATACCTCCTTCTAAATTGTGTAACGTTTATATAGAAAGGACAGGATATTCTTTTGGGACACGAGTTTCTCCTGTCCGATGCACTATTCCTCATTTAACGCATCCCTCGCCCCCTCACTTTGACGAATTAACATAGAAATTGCGTCGCTATGAAATACTATAGGTTCTATGACATCTCCTTCTAAATTGAGTAACGTTTCTATGGAAACGACAGGACATTCTTTTGGGACACGAGTTTCTCCTGTCCGATGCACTATTCCTCCTTTAACGCATCTCTCGCTCCCTCACATTGACGAATTAACACAGAAATTGCGTCGCAATGAAATAGTACGTGTTCTATAACATCTCCTTCTAAATTGAGTAACGTTTATATGGAAACGATTGGATATTCTGTTGGGACACGAGTTTCTCCAGTCCGATGCACTATTCCTCCTTCAACGCATCCCTCGCTCCCTCACATTGACGAATTAACACAGAAATTGCGTCACTATGAAATACTATGGGTTCTATGACATCTGCTTCTAAATTGAGTAATGTTTGTATGGAAACGACAGGATATTCTTTTGGGGCACGAGTTTCTCCTGTCCGATGCACTATTCCTCCTTTAACGCATCCCTCGCTCCCTCACATTGACGAATTAACACAGAAATTGCGTCGCTATGAAATACTATGGGATCTATGACATCTCCATCTAAATTGAGTAACGTTTCTATGGAAACGACAGGATATTCTTTTGGGACCCGAGTTTCTCCTGTCCGATGCACTATTCCTCCTTAACGCATCCCTCGCTCCCTCACATTGACGAATTAACACAGAAATTGCGTCGCTATGAAATACTATGAGTTCTATGACATCTTCTTCTAAATTGAGTAACGTTTCTATGGAAACGACTGGATATTCTTTTGGGTTACGAGTTTCTCCTGTCCGATGCACTATTCCTCCATTAACGCATCCCTCGCTCCCTCACATTGATGAATTAACAACCAAATTGTGTCGCTATGAAATACTATGGGTTCTATGACATCTCCTGCTTAATTGAGTAACGTGTCTAAGGATACAACAGGATTCTCTTTTGGGATACGACTATGTCCTTTCCGATGCACTATTCCTTCTTTACTGCATCCCTCGCTCCCTCACACTGACGAATTAACACAGAAATTGCGTCGCTATGAAATTCAATGGGTTCTATGACATCTCCTTCTAAATTGAGTAACGTTTCTATGGAAACGACTGGATATTCTTTGGGACACGAGTTTCTCCTGTCCGATGCACTATTCCTCCTTTAACGCATCCCTCGCTCCCTCACATTGACGAATTAACACAGAAATTGCGTCGCTATGAAATACTATGGGTTCTATGACATCTCCTTCTAAATTGAGTAACGTTTCTATGGAAACGACTGGATATTCTTATAAGACACGAGTTTCACCTGTCCGATGCACTATTCCTCCTTTAACGCATCCCTCGCTCCCTCACATTGACGAATTAACACAGAAATTGCGTGGCTTTGAAATTCTATGGGTTCTATGACAACTCATTCTAAATTGAGTAACGTTTCTATGGAAACGATTGGATATTCTTTTGGGTTACGAGTTTCTCCTGTCCGATGCACTATTCCCCCTGTAACGCATCCCTCGCTCCCTCACATTGACGAATTAACACAGAAATTGCGTCGCTATGAAATACTATGGGTTCTATGACATCTCCATCTAAATTGAGAAACGTTTCTATGGAAACGACTGGATATTCTTTTGGGACACGAGTTTCTCCTGTCCGATGCACTATTCCTCCTTTAACGCATCCCTCGCTCCCTCACATTGACGAATTAACACAGAAATTGCGTCGCTATGAAATACTATGGGTTCTATGACGTCTCCATCTAAATTGAGTAACGTTTCTATGGTAACAACAGGATATTCTTTTGGGACCCGAGTTTCTCCTGTCCGATGCACTATTCCTCCTTTAACGCATCCCTCGCTCCCTCACATTGACGAATTAACACAGAAATTGCGTCGCTATGAAATACTATGTGTTCTACGTATCCTCCTAAATCTAGTAACGTTTCAATGGAAACGACAGGATTTTCTTTTGGGCTACGAGTATCTCCTTTCCGGTGCACTATTCCTTCTTTACTGCATCCCTTGCTCACTCAGATTGACGAATTAACACAGAAATTGCGTCGCTATGAAATACTATGGGTTCTATGAGATCTCCTTCTAAATTGAGGAACGTTGCTATGGAAACGATTGGATATTCTTTTGGGACACGAGTTTCTCCTGTCCGATGTACTATTCCTCCTTTAACGCGTCCCTCGCTCCCCCACATTGAAGAATTAACACAGAAATTGCGTCGCTATGAAATACTATAGGTTCAATGAGATCTCCTTCTAAATTGAGTAACGTTTATATGGAAACGACAGGATACTCTTTTGGGACACGAGTTTCTCCTGTCCGATGCACTATTTCTCCTTTAACGCATTCCTCGCTCCCTCACATTGACGAATTAACACAAAAATTGCGTCGCTATGATATAGTATGTGTACTATGACATCTCGTTCTAAATTGAGTAACGGTTATATGGAAAGGACAGGATATTCTTTTGGGACACGAGTTTCTCCTGTCCGATGCACTATTCCTCCTTTAACGCATCCCTCGCTCTCTCACATTGACGAATTAACACAGAAATTGCGTCGCTATGAAATACTATGGGTTCTATGACATCTCTTTCTACATTGAGTAACGTTTATATGGAATCGACAGAATATTCTTTCGGGACACGAGTTTCTCCTGTCCGATGCACTACTCCTCCTTTAACGCATCCCTCGCTCCCTCACATTGGCGAATTAACACTGAAATTGCGTCGCAATGAAATAGTACGTGTTCTATAACATCTCCTTCTAAATTGAGTAACGTTTATATGGAAACGATTGGATATTCTGTTGGGACACGAGTTTCTCCAGTCCGATGCACTATTCCTCCTTCAACGCATCCCTCGCTCCCTCACATTGACGAATTAACACAGAAATTGCGTCGCTATGAAATACTATGGGTTCTATGACATCTCCTTCTAAATTGAGTAACGTTTGTATGGAAACGACAGGATATTCTTTTGGGGCACGAGTTTCTCCTGTCCGATGCACTATTCCTCCTTTAACGCATCCCTCGCTCCCTCACATTGACGAAGTAACACAGAAATTGCGTCGCTATGAAATACTATGGGTTCTATGACGTCTCCATCTAAATTGAGTAACGTTTCTATGGTAACGACAGGATATTCTTTTGGGACCCGAGTTTCTCCTGTCCGATGCACTATTCCTCCTTAACGCATCCCTCGCTCCCTCACATTGACGAATTAACACAGAAATTGCGTCGCTATGAAAAACTATGGGTTCTATGACATCACCTTCTAAATTGAGTAACGTTTCTATGGAAACGACTGGATATTCTTTTGGGACACGAGTTTCTCCTGTCCGATGCACTATTCCTCCTTTATCGCAACCCTCGCTCCCTCACATTGACGAATTAACACAGAAATTGCGTCGCTATGAAACACTATGGGTTCTATGACATCTTCTTCTAACTTGAGTAACGTTTCTATGGAAACGATTGGATATTCTGTTGGGACACGAGTTTCTCCTGTCCGATGCACTATTCCTTCTTTAACGCATCCCTCGCTCCCTCACATTGACGAATTAACACAGAAATTGCGTCGCTATGAAATACTATGGGTTCTATGACATCTCCTTCTAAATTGAGTAACGTTTCTATGGAAACGATTGGATATTCTTTTGGGACACGAGTTTCTCCTGTCCGATGCACTATTCCTCCTTTAAGGCATCCCTCGCTCCTTCACATTGACGAATTAACACATAAATTGCGTCGCTATGAAATACTATGGGTTCCATGACATCTCCTTCCAAATTGAGTAACGTTTCTATGGAAACGATTGGATATTCTTTTGGGACACGAATTTCTCCTGTCCGATGCACTATTCCTCCTTTAACGCATCCCTCGCTCCCTCACATCGAGTAATTAACACAGAAATTGCGTCGCTATGAAATACTATGAGTTCTATGACATCTTCTTCTAAATTGAGTAACGTTTCTATGGAAACGACTGGATATTCTTTTGGGACACGAGTTTCTCCTGTCCGATGCACTATTCCTCCATTAACGCATTCCTCGCTCCCTCACATTGATGAATTAACAACCAAATTGTGTCGCTATGAAATACTATGGGTTCTATGACATCTCCTGCTTAATTGAGTAACGTGTCTAAGGATACAACAGGAATCTCTTTTGGGATACGACTATGTCCTTTCCGATGCACTATTCCTTCTTTACTGCATCCCTCGCTCCCTCACACTGACGAATTAACACAGAAATTGCGTCGCTATGAAATTCAATGGGTTCTATGACATCTCCTTCTAAATTGAGTAACGTTTCTATGGAAACGACTGGATATTCTTTGGGACACGAGTTTCTCCTGTCCGATGCACTATTCCTCCTTTAACGCATCCCTCGCTCCCTCACATTGACGAATTAACACAGAAATTGCGTCGCTATGAAATACTATGTGTTCTATGACATCTCCTTCTAAATTGAGTAACGTTTCTATGGAAACGACTGGATATTCTTTTAAGACACGAGTTTCACCTGTCCGATGCACTATTCCCCCTTTAACGCATCCCTCGCTCCCTCACATTGACGAATTAACACAGAAATTGCGTAGCTTTGAAATTCTATGGGTTCTATGACATCTCATTCTAAATTGAGTAACGTTTCTATGGAAACGATTGGATATTCTTTTGGGTTACGAGTTTCTCCTGTCCGATGCACTATTCATCCTGTAACGCATCCCTCGCTCCCTCACATTGACGAATTAACACAGAAATTGCGTCGCTATGAAATACTATGGGTTCTATGACATCTCCATCTAAATTGAGTAACGTTTCTATGGAAACGACTGGATATTCTTTTGGGACACGAGTTTCTCCTGTCCGATGCACTATTCCTCCTTTAACGCATCCCTCGCTCCCTCACATTGACGAATTAACACAGAAATTGCGTCGCTATGAAATACTATGTGTTCTACGTATCCTCCTAAATCTAGTAACGTTTCAATGGAAACGACAGGATTTTCTTTTGGGCTACGAATATCTCCTTTCCGGTGCACTATTCCTTCTTTACTGCATCCCTTGCTCACTCACATTGACGAATTAACACAGAAATTGCGTCGCTATGAAATACTATGGGTTCTATGAGATCTCCTTCTAAATTGAGTAACGTTTATATGGAAACGACAGGATACTCTTTTGGGACACGAGTTTCTCCTGTCCGATGCACTATTCCTCCTTTAACGCATCCCTCGCTACCTCACATTGACGAATTAACACAGAAATAGCGTCGCTATGATATAGTATGTGTACTATGACATCTCCTTCTAAATTGAGTAACGGTTATATGGAAAGGACCGGATATTCTTTTGGGACACGTGTTTCTCCTGTCCGATGCACTATTCCTCCTTTAAAGCATCCCTCGCTCCCTCACTTTGACTAATTAACCCAGAAATTGCGTCGCTATGAAATATTATTGGTTCTATGACATCTCCTTCGAAATTGAGTAACGTTTCCATGGAAACGACAGGATATTCTTTTGGGACACGAGTTTCTCCTGTCCGATGCACTATTCCTCTTTCAACGCATCCCTCGCTCCCTCACATTGACGAATTAACACAGAAATTGCGTCGCTATGAAATATTATGGGTTCTATGACATCTCCTTCTAAATTGAGTAACGTTTATATGGAAACGAAACGATATTCTTTAGGGACACGAGTTTCTCCTGTCCGATGCACTATTCCTCCTTTAACGCATCCCTCGCTCCCTTACATTGACGAATTAACACAGAAATTGCGTCGCTATGAAATACTATGGGTTCTATGACATCTCCTTCTAAATTGAGTAACGTTCATATGGAAACGACAGGATATTCTTTTGGGTCATGAGTTTCTCCTCTCCGATGCACTATTCCTCCTTTAACGCATCCCTCGCTCCCTCACATTGACGAATTAACAAAAAAATGGCGTCGCTATGAAATACTATGTGTTCTATGACATCTCCGTCTAAATTGAGTAACGTTTCTATGGAAACGAAAGGATATTCTTTTGGGACACGAGTTTCTCCTGTCCGATGCACTATTCCTTCTTTAACGCATCCCTCGCTCCCTCGCATTGACGAATTAACACAGAAATTGCGTCGCTATGAAATACTATGGGTTCTATGACATCTCCGTCTAAATTGAGTAACGTTTCTATGGAAACGAAAGGATATTCTTTTGGGACACGAGTTTCTCCTGTCCGATGCACTATTCATTCTTTAACGCATCCCTCGCTCCCTCGCATTGACGAATTAACACAGAAATTGCGTCGCTATGAAATACTATGTGTTCTATGACATCTCCGTCTAAATTGAGTAACTTTTCTATGGATACGAAAGGATATTCTTTTGGGACACGAGTTTCTCCTGTCCGATGCACTATTCCTCCTTTAACGCATCCCTCGCTCCCTCACATTGACGAATTAACACAGAAATTGCGTCGCTATGAAATACTATGTGTTCTACGTATCCTCCTAAATCTAGTAACGTTTCAATGGAAACGACAGGATTTTCTTTTGGGCTACGAGTATCTCCTTTCCGGTGCACTATTCCTTCTTTACTGCATCCCTTGCTCACTCAGATTGACGAATTAACACAGAAATTGCGTCGCTATGAAATACTATGGGTTCTATGAGATCTCCTTCTAAATTGAGGAACGTTGCTATGGAAACGATTGGATATTCTTTTGGGACACGAGTTTCTCCTGTCCGATGTACTATTCCTCCTTTAACGCATCCCTCGCTCCCCCACATTGAAGAATTAACACAGAAATTGCGTCGCTATGAAATACTATGGGTTCAATGAGATCTCCATCTAAATTGAGTAACGTTTATATGGAAACGACAGGATACTCTTTTGGGACACGAGTTTCTCCTGTCCGATGCACTATTTCTCCTTTAACGCATCCCTCGCTCCCTCACATTGACGAATTAACACAGAAATTGCGTCGCTATGATATAGTATGTGTACTATGACATCTCGTTCTAAATTGAGTAACGGTTATATGGAAAGGACAGGATATTCTTTTGGGACACGAGTTTCTCCTGTCCGATGCACTATTCCTCCTTTAACGCATCCCTCGCTCTCTCACATTGACGAATTAACACAGAAATTGCGTCGCTATGAAATACTATGGGTTCTATGACATCTCTTTCTACATTGAGTAACGTTTATATGGAATCGACAGAATATTCTTTCGGGACACGAGTTTCTCCTGTCCGATGCACTACTCCTCCTTTAACGCATCCCTCGCTCCCTCACATTGGCGAATTAACACTGAAATTGCGTCGCTATGATATAGTATGTGTACTATGATATCTCCTCCTAAATTGAGTAACGTTTATATAGAAAGGACGGGATATTCTTTTGGGACACGAGTTTCTCCTGTCCGATGCACTATTCCTCATTTAACGCATCCCTCGCTCCCTCACATTGACGAATTAACACTGAAATTGCGTCGCTATGATATGGTATGTGCACTATGATATCTCCTTCTAAATTGAGTAACGTTTATATGGAAAGGACAGGATATTCTTTTGGGACACGAGTTTCTCCTGTCCGATGCATTATTCCTCCTTTAACGCATCTCTCGCTCCCTCACATTGACGAATTAACACAGAAATTGCGTCGCAATGAAATAGTACGTGTTCTATAACATCTCCTTCAAAATTGAGTAACGTTTATATGGAAACGATTGGATATTCTGTTGGGACACGAGTTTCTCCAGTCCGATGCACTATTCCTCCTTCAACGCATCCCTCGCTCCCTCACATTGACGAATTAACACAGAAATTGCGTCGCTATGAAATACTATGGGTTCTATGACATCTCCTTCTAAATTGAGTAACGTTTGTATGGAAACGACAGGATATTCTTTTGGGGCACGAGTTTCTCCTGTCCGATGCACTATTCCTCCTTTAACGCATCCCTCGCTCCCTCACATTGACGAAGTAACACAGAAATTGCGTCGCTATGAAATACTATGGGTTCTATGACGTCTCCATCTAAATTGAGTAACGTTTCTATGGTAACGACAGGATATTCTTTTGGGACCCGAGTTTCTCCTGTCCGATGCACTATTCCTCCTTAACGCATCCCTCGCTCCCTCACATTGACGAATTAACACAGAAATTGCGTCGCTATGAAAAACTATGGGTTCTATGACATCACCTTCTAAATTGAGTAACGTTTCTATGGAAACGACTGGATATTCTTTTGGGACACGAGTTTCTCCTGTCCGATGCACTATTCCTCCTTTATCGCAACCCTCGCTCCCTCACATTGACGAATTAACACAGAAATTGCGTCGCTATGAAATACTATGGGTTCTATGACATCTCCTTCTAAATTGAGTAACGTTTCTATGGAAACGATTGGATATTCTTTTGGGACACGAGTTTCTCCGGTCCGATGCACTATTCCTCCTTTAACGCATCCCTCGCTCCCTCACATTGACGAATTAACACAGAAATTGCGTCGCTATGAAATACTATGGGTTCTATGACATCTTCTTCTAACTTGAGTAACGTTTCTATGGAAACGATTGGATATTCTGTTGGGACACGAGTTTCTCCTGTCCGATGCACTATTCCTTCTTTAACGGATCCCTCGCTCCCTCACATTGACGAATTAACACAGAAATTGCGTCGCTATGAAATACTATGGGTTCTATGACATCTCCTTCTAAATTGAGTAACGTTTCTATGGAAACGATTGGATATTCTTTTGGGACACGAGTTTCTCCTGTCCGATGCACTATTCCTCCTTTAAGGCATCCCTCGCTCCTTCACATTGACGAATTAACACATAAATTGCGTCGCTATGAAATACTATGGGTTCCATGACATCTCCTTCCAAATTGAGTAACGTTTCTATGGAAACGATTGGATATTCTTTTGGAACACGAATTTCTCCTGTCCGATGCACTATTCCTCCTTTAACGCATCCCTCGCTCCCTCACATCGAGTAATTAACACAGAAATTGCGTCGCTATGAAATACTATGAGTTCTATGACATCTTCTTCTAAATTGAGTAACGTTTCTATGGAAACGACTGGATATTCTTTTGGGACACGAGTTTCTCCTGTCCGATGCACTATTCCTCCATTAACGCATTCCTCGCTCCCTCACATTGATGAATTAACAACCAAATTGTGTCGCTATGAAATACTATGGGTTCTATGACATCTCCTGCTTAATTGAGTAACGTGTCTAAGGATACAACAGGAATCTCTTTTGGGATACGACTATGTCCTTTCCGATGCACTATTCCTTCTTTACTGCATCCCTCGCTCCCTCACACTGACGAATTAACACAGAAATTGCGTCGCTATGAAATTCAATGGGTTCTATGACATCTCCTTCTAAATTGAGTAACGTTTCTATGGAAACGACTGGATATTCTTTGGGACACGAGTTTCTATTGTCCGATGCACTATTCCTCCTTTAACGCATCCCTCGCTCCCTCACATTGACGAATTAACACAGAAATTGCGTCGCTATGAAATACTATGTGTTCTATGACATCTCCTTCTAAATTGAGTAACGTTTCTATGGAAACGACTGGATATTCTTTTAAGACACGAGTTTCACCTGTCCGATGCACTATTCCTCCTTTAACGCATCCCTCGCTCCCTCACATTGACGAATTAACACAGAAATTGCGTAGCTTTGAAATTCTATGGGTTCTATGACATCTCATTCTAAATTGAGTAACGTTTCTATGGAAACGATTGGATATTCTTTTGGGTTACGAGTTTCTCCTGTCCGATGCACTATTCATCCTGTAACGCATCCCTCGCTCCCTCACATTGACGAATTAACACAGAAATTGCGTCGCTATGAAATACTATGGGTTCTATGACATCTCCATCTAAATTGAGTAACGTTTCTATGGAAACGACTGGATATTCTTTTGGGACACGAGTTTCTCCTGTCCGATGCACTATTCCTCCTTTAACGCATCCCTCGCTCCCTCACATTGACGAATTAACACAGAAATTGCGTCGCTATGAAATACTATGTGTTCTACGTATCCTCCTAAATCTAGTAACGTTTCAATGCAAACGACAGGATTTTCTTTTGGGCTACGAGTATCTCCTTTCCGGTGCACTATTCCTTCTTTACTGCATCCCTTGCTCACTCACATTGACGAATTAACACAGAAATTGCGTCGCTATGAAATACTATGGGTTCTATGAGATCTCCTTCTAAATTGAGTAACGTTTATATGGAAACGACAGGATACTCTTTTGGGACACGAGTTTCTCCTGTCCGATGCACTATTCCTCCTTTAACGCATCCCTCGCTACCTCACATTGACGAATTAACACAGAAATAGCGTCGCTATGATATAGTATGTGTACTATGACATCTCCTTCTAAATTGAGTAACGGTTATATGGAAAGGACCGGATATTCTTTTGGGACACGAGTTTCTCCTGTCCGATGCACTATTCCTCCTTTAAAGCATCCCTCGCTCCCTCACTTTGACTAATTAACCCAGAAATTGCGTCGCTATGAAATATTTTTGGTTCTATGACATCTCCTTCTAAATTGAGTAACGTTTCCATGGAAACGACAGGATATTCTTTTGGGACACGAGTTTCTCCTGTCCGATGCACTATTCCTCTTTCAACGCATCCCTCGCTCCCTCACATTGACGAATTAACACAGAAATTGCGTCGCTATGAAATATTATGGGTTCTATGACATCTCCTTCTAAATTGAGTAACGTTTATATGCAAACGAAACGATATTCTTTAGGGACACGAGTTTCTCCTGTCCGATGCACTATTCCTCCTTTAACGCATCCCTCGCTCCCTCACATTGGCGAATTAACACAGAAATTGCGTCGCTATGAAATACTATGGGTTCTATGACATCTCCTTCTAAATTGAGTAACGTTCATATGGAAACGACAGGATATTCTTTTGGGTCATGAGTTTCTCCTCTCCGATGCACTATTCCTCCTTTAACGCATCCCTCGCTCCCTCACATTGACGAATTAACACAAAAATGGCGTCGCTATGAAATACTATGTGTTCTATGACATCTCCGTCTAAATTGAGTAACGTTTCTATGGAAACGAAAGGATATTCTTTTGGGACACGAGTTTCTCCTGTCCGATGCACTATTCCTTCTTTAACGCATCCCTCGCTCCCTCGCATTGACGAATTAACACAGAAATTGCGTCGCTATGAAATACTATGGGTTCTATGACATCTCCTTCTTAATTGAATAACGTTTCTATGGAAACGACAGGATATTCTTTCGGGACACGAGTTTCTCCTGTCCGATGCACTATTCCTCCTTTAACGCATCCCTCGCTCCCTCACATTGACGAATTAACACAGAAATTGCGTCGCTATGAAATACTATGTGTTCTATGACATCTCCTTCTAAATTAAGTAACGTTTCTATGGAAACGACAGGTTATTCTTTTGGGACACGAGTTTCTCCTGTCCGATGCACTATTCCCCCTCTAACGCATCCCTTGCTCCCTCACATCGACGAATTAACACAGAAATAGCGTCGCTATGAAATACTATGGGTTCTGTGACATCTCCTTCAAAATTGAGTAACGTTTATATGGAAACGACAGGAAATTCTTTTGGTACTCGAGTTTCTCCTGTCCGATGCACTATTCCGCCTTTAACGCATCCCTCGCTCCCTCACATTGACGAATTAACACAGAAATTGCGTCGCTATGAAATACTATGGGTTCTATGACATCTCCTTCTAAATTGAGTAACGTTTATATGGAAACGACAGGATATTCTTTTGGGACACGAGTTTCTCCTGTCCGATGCACTATTCCTCCTTTAACGCATCCCTCGCTTCCCTCACATTGACGAATTAACACAGAAATTGCGTCGCTATGAAATACTATGGGTTCCATGACATCTCCTTCCTAATTGAGTAACGTTTATATGGAAACGACAGGATATTCTTTTGGGACACGAGTTTCTCCTGTCCGATGCACTATTCCTCATTTAACGCATCCCTCGCTCCCTCACATTGACGAATTAACATAGAAATTGCGTCGCTATGAAATACTATGGTTTCTATGACATCTCCTTCTAAATTGAGTGACGTTTCTATGGAAACGACAGGACATTCTTTTGGGACACGAGTTTCTCCTGTCCGATGCACTATTCCTCCTTTAACGCATCTCTCGCTCCCTCACATTGACGAATTAACACAGAAATTGCGTCGCTATGAAATAGTATGTGTTCTATAACATCTCCTTCTAAATTGAGTAACGTTTATATGGAAACGACAGGATAGTCTTTTGGGACACGAGTTTCTCCTGTCCGATGCACTATTCCTCCTTTAACGCATCCCTCGCTCCCTCACATTGACGAGTTAACACAAAAATGGCGTCGCTATGAATTACTATGTGTTCTATGACATCTTCGTCTAAATTGAGTAACGTTTCTATGGAAACGAAAGGATTTTCTTTTGGGACACGAGTTTTTCCTCTCCGATGCACTATTCCTCCTTTAACGCATCCCTCGCTCCCTCGCATTGACGAATTAACACAGAAATTGCGTCGCTATGAAATACTATGGGTTCTATGACATCTCCATCTTAATTGAGTAACGTTTCTATGGAAACGACAGGATATTCTTTTGGGACACGAGTTTCTCCTGTCCGATGCACTATTCCTCGTTTAACGCATCCCTCGCTCCCTCAAATTGACGAATTAACACAGAAATTGCGTCACTATGAAATACCATGTGTTCTATGACATCTCCTTCTAAATTAAGTAACGTTTCTATGGAAACGACAGGTTATTCTTTTGGGACACGAGTTTCTCCTGTCCGATGCACTATTCCTCCTCTAACGCATCCCTTGCTCCCTCACATCGACGAATTAACACAGAAATAGCGTCGCTATGAAATACTATGGGTTCTGTGACATCTCCTTCAAAATTGAGTAACGTTTATATGGAAACGACAGGAAATTCTTTTGGTACTCGAGTTTCTCCTGTCCGATGCACTATTCCGCCTTTAACGCATCCCTCGCTCCCTCACATTGACGAATTAACACAGAAATTGCGTCGCTATGAAATACTATGGGTTCTATGACATCTCCTTCTAAATTGAGTAACGTTTATATGGAAACGACAGGATATTCTTTTGGGACACGAGTTTCTCCTGTCCGATGCACTATTCCTCCTTTAACGCATCCCTCGCTTCCCTCACATTGACGAATTAACACAGAAATTGCGTCGCTATGAAATACTATGGGTTCCATGACATCTCCTTCCTAATTGAGTAACGTTTATATGGAAACGACAGGATATTCTTTTGGGACACGAGTTTCTCCTGTCCGATGCACTATTCCTCATTTAACGCATCCCTCGCTCCCTCACATTGACGAATTAACATAGAAATTGCGTCGCTATGAAATACTATGGTTTCTATGACATCTCCTTCTAAATTGAGTGACGTTTCTATGGAAACGACAGGACATTCTTTTGGGACACGAGTTTCTCCTGTCCGATGCACTATTCCTCCTTTAACGCATCTCTCGCTCCCTCACATTGACGAATTAACACAGAAATTGCGTCGCTATGAAATAGTATGTGTTCTATAACATCTCCTTCTAAATTGAGTAACGTTTATATGGAAACGACAGGATAGTCTTTTGGGACACGAGTTTCTCCTGTCCGATGCACTATTCCTCCTTTAACGCATCCCTCGCTCCCTCACATTGACGAGTTAACACAAAAATGGCGTCGCTATGAAATACTATGTGTTATATGACATCTTCGTCTAAATTGAGTAACGTTTCTATGGAAACGAAAGGATTTTCTTTTGGGACACGAGTTTTTCCTCTCCGATGCACTATTCCTCCTTTAACGCATCCCTCGCTCCCTCGCTTTGACGAATTAACACAGAAATTGCGTCGCTATGAAATACTATGGGTTCTATGACATCTCCATCTTAATTGAGTAACGTTTCTATGGAAACGACAGGATATTCTTTTGGGACACGAGTTTCTCCTGTCCGATGCACTATTCCTCGTTTAACGCATCCCTCGCTCCCTCAAATTGACGAATTAACACAGAAATTGCGTCGCTATGATATACTATGTGTTCTATGACATCTCCTTCTAAATTGAGTAACGTTTCTATGGAAACGACAGATTATTCTTTTTTGACACGAGTTTCCCTGTCCGATGCACTATTCCTCTTCTAACGCATCCCTTGCTCCCTCACATCGACGAATTAACACAGAAATAGCGTCGCTATGAAATACTATGGGTTCTCTGACATCTCCTTCTAAATTGAGTAACGTTGATATGGAAACGACAGGATATTCTTTTGGTACACGAGTTTCTATTCCTCTTCTAACGCATCCCTTGCTCCCTCACATCGACGAATTAACACAGAAATAGCGTCGCTATGAAATACTATGGGTTCTATGACATCTCCTTCTAAATTGAGTAACGTTTATATGGAAACGACAGGATATTCTTTTGGTACACGAGTTTCTCCTGTCCGATGCACTATTCCGCCTTTAACGCATCCCTCGCTCCCTCACATTGACGAATTAACACAGAAATTGCGTCGCTATGAAATACTATGGGTTCTATGACATCTCCTTCTAAATTGAGTAACGTTTCTATGGAAACGACAGGATATTCTTTTGGGACACGAGTTTCACCTGTCCGATGCACTATTCCTCCTTTAACGCATCCCTCGCTTCCCTCACATTGACGAATTAACACGGAAATTGCGTCGCTATGAAATACTATGGGTTCCATGACATCTCCTTCCTAATTGAGTAACGTTTATATGGAAACGACAGGATATTCTTTTGGGACACGAGTTTCTCCTGTCCGATGCACTATTCCTCATTTAACGCATCCCTCGCTCCCTCACATTGACGAATTAACATAGAAATTGCGTCGCTATGAAATACTATGGGTTTTATGACATCTCCTTCTAAATTGAGTAACGTTTCTATGGAAACGACAGGACATTCTTTTGGGACACGAGTTTCTCCTGTCCGATGCACTATTCCTCCTTTAACGCATCTCTCGCTCCCGCACATTGACGAATTAACACAGAAATTGCGTCGCTATGAAATAGTATGTGTTCTATAACATCTCCTTCTAAATTGAGTAACGTTTATATGGAAACGACAGGATAGTCTTTTGGGACACGAGTTTCTCCTGTCCGATGCACTATTCTTCCTTCAACGCATCCCTCGTTCCCTCACATTGACGAATTAACACAGAAATTGCGTCGCTATGAAATACTATGGGTTCTATGACATCTCCTTCTAAATTGAGTAACGTTTATATGGAAACGACAGGATATTCTTTTGGGACACGAGTTTCTCCTGTCCGATGCACTATTCCTCCTTTAACGCATCCCTCGCTCCCTCACATTGACGAATTAACACAGAAATTGCGTTGCTATGAAATACTATGGGTTCTATGACATCTCCTTCTAAATTGAGTAACGTTTCTATGGAAACGACAGGATATTCTTTTGGGACACGAGGTTCTCCTGTCCGATGCACTATTCCTCCTTTAACGCACCCTCGCACCCTCACATTGACGAATTAACACAGAAATTGCGTCGCTATGAAATACTATGGGTTCTATGACATCTCCTTCCAAATTGAGTAACGTTAATATGGAAACAACAAGATATTCTTTTGGGGCACGAGTTTCTCCTGTCCGATGCACTATTCCTCCTTTAACGCATCCCTCGCTCCCTCACATTGACGAATTAACACAGAAATTGCGTCGCTATGAAATACTATTGGTTCTATGACATCTCCATCTAAATTGAGTAACGTTTCTATGGAAACGACAGGATATTCTTTTGGGAGCCGAGTTTCTCCTGTCCGATGCACTATTCCTCCTTAACGCATCCCTCGCTCTCTCACATTGACGAATTAACACAGAAATTGCGTCGCTATGAAATACTATGGGTTCTATGACATCTCCTTCTAAATTGAGTAACGTTTATATGGAAACGACAGGATATTCTTTTGGGACATGAGTTTCTCCTGTCCGATGCAGTATTCCTCCTTTAACACATAAATCGCTCCCTCACATTGACGAATTAACACAGAAATTGCGTCGCTATGAAATACTATGTGTTCTATGACATCTCCTTCTAAATTAGGTAACGTTTCTACGGAAACGACAGGATAGTCTTTTGGGACACGAGTTTCTTCTGTCCGATGCACTATTCCTCCTTTAACGCATCCCTCGCTCCCTCACATTGAAGAATTAACACAGAAATTGCGTCGCTATGAAATACTATGGGTTCTATGACATCTCCTTCTAAATTGAGTAACGTTTATATGGAAACGACAGGATATTCTTTTGGGACACGAGTTTCTCCTTTCCGATGCACTATTCGTCCTTTAACGCATCCCTCGCTCCCTCACATTGACGAATTAACACAGAAATTGCGTCGCTATGAAATACTATGGGTTCTATGACATCTCCTTCTAAATTGAGTAACGTTTCTATTAAAATGACAGGATATTCTTTTGGGACACGAGGTTCTCCTTACCGATGCACTATTCATCCTTTAACGCATCCCTCGCTCCCTCACATTGACGAATTTACACAGAAACTGCGTCGCTATGAAATACTATGCGTTCTACGACATCTCCTTCTAAATTAAGTAACGTTTATATGGAAACGACAGGATATTCTTTTGGGACACGAGTTTCTCCTGTCCGATGCACTATTCTTCCTTTAACGCATCCCTCGCTCCCTCACATTGACGAATTAACACAGACATTGCGTCGCTATGAAATACTATGGGTTCTATGACATCTCCTTCTAAATTGAGTAACGTTTCTATAAAAACGTCAGGATATTCTTTTGGGACCCGAGTTTCTACTGTCCGATGCACTATTCCTCCTTGAACGCATCCCTCGCTCCCTCACAATGACGAATTAACACAGAAATTGCGTCGCTATGAAATAGTATGTGTTCTATAACATCTCCTTCTAAATTGAGTAACGTTTATATGGAAACGACAGGATAGTCTTTTGGGACACGAGTTTCTCCTGTCCGATGCACTATTCCTCCTTTAACGCATCCCTCGCTCCCTCACATTGACGAGTTAACACAAAAATGGCGTCGCTATGAAATACTATGTGTTCTATGACATCTTCGTCTAAATTGAGTAACGTTTCTATGGAAACGAAAGGATTTTCTTTTGGGACACGAGTTTTTCCTGTCCGATGCACTATTCCTCCTTTAACGCATCCCTCGCTCCCTCGCATTGACGAATTAACACAGAAATTGCGTCGCTATGAAATACTATGGGTTCTATGACATCTCCATCTTAATTGAGTAACGTTTGTATGGAAACGACAGGATATTCTTTTGGGACACGAGTTTCTCCTGTCCGATGCACTATTCCTCGTTTAACGCATCCCTCGCTCCCTCAAATTGACGAATTAACACAGAAATTGCGTCGCTATGAAATACTATGTGTTCTTTGACATCTCCTTCTAAATTGAGTAACGTTTCTATGGAAACGACAGATTATTCTTTTTTGGCACGAGTTTCCCTGTCCGATGCACTATTCCTCTTCTAACGCATCCCTTGCTCCCTCACATCGACGAATTAACACAGAAATAGCGTCGCTATGAAATACTATGGGTTCTCTGACATCTCCTTCTAAATTGAGTAACGTTTATATGGAAACGACAGGATATTCTTTTGGTACACGAGTTTCTATTCCTCTTCTAACGCATCCCTTGCTCCCTCACATCGACGAATTAACACAGAAATAGCGTCGCTATGAAATACTATGGGTTCTATGACATCTCCTTCTAAATTGAGTAACGTTTATATGGAAACGACAGGATATTCTTTTGGTACACGAGTTTCTCCTGTCCGATGCACTATTCCGCCTTTAACGCATCCCTCGTTCCCACACATTGACGAATTAACACAGAAATTGCGTCGCTATGAAATACTATGGGTTCTATGACATCTCCTTCTAAATTGAGTAACGTTTCTATGGAAACGACAGGATATTCTTTTGGGACACGAGTTTCACCTGTCCGATGCACTATTCCTCCTTTAACGCATCCCTCGCTTCCCTCACATTGACGAATTAACACGGAAATTGCGTCGCTATGAAATACTATGGGTTCCATGACATCTCCTTCCTAATTGAGTAACGTTTATATGGAAACGACAGGATATTCTTTTGGGACACGAGTTTCTCCTGTCCGATGTACTATTCCTCATTTAACGCATCCCTCGCGCCCTCACATTGACGAATTAACATAGAAATTGCGTCGCTATGAAATACTATGGGTTTTATGACATCTCCATCTAAATTGAGTAACGTTTCTATGGAAACGACAGGACATTCTTTTGGGACACGAGTTTCTCCTGTCCGATGCACTATTCCTCCTTTAACGCATCTCTCGCTCCCGCACATTGACGAATTAACACAGAAATTGCGTCGCTATGAAATAGTATGTGTTCTATAACATCTCATTCTAAATTGAGTAACGTTTATATGGAAACGACAGGATAGTCTTTTGGGACACGAGTTTCTCCTGTCCGATGCACTATTCCTCCTTCAACGCATCCCTCGTTCCCTCACATTGACGAATTAACACAGAAATTGCGTCGCTATGAAATACTATGGGTTCTATGACATCTCCTTCTAAATTGAGTAACGTTTATATGGAAACGACAGGATATTCTTTTGGGACACGAGTTTCTCCTGTCCGATGCACTATTCCTCCTTTAACGCATCCCTCGCTCCCTCACTTTGACGAATTAACACAGAAATTGCGTTGCTATGAAATACTATGGGTTCTATGACATCTCCTTCTAAATTGAGTAACGTTTCTATGGAAACGACAGGATATTCTTTTGGGACACGAGGTTCTCCTGTCCGATGCACTATTCCTCCTTTAACGCACCCTCGCACCCTCACATTGACGAATTAACACAGAAATTGCGTCGCTATGAAATACTATGGGTTCTATGACATCTCCTTCCAAATTGAGTAACGTTAATATGGAAACAACAAGATATTCTTTTGGGGCACGAGTTTCTCCTGTCCGATGCACTATTCCTCCTTTAACGCATCCCTCGCTCCCTCACATTGACGAATTAACACAGAAATTGCGTCGCTATGAAATACTATGGGTTCTATGACATCTCCATCTATATTGAGTAACGTTTCTATGGAAACGACAGGATATTCTTTTGGGAGCCGAGTTTCTCCTGTCCGATGCACTATTCCTCCTTAACGCATCCCTCGCTCTCTCACATTGACGAATTAACACAGAAATTGCGTCGCTATGAAATACTATGGGTTCTATGACATCTCCTTCTAAATTGAGTAACGTTTATATGGAAACGACAGGATATTCTTTTGGGACATGAGTTTCTCCTGTCCGATGCAGTATTCCTCCTTTAACACATAAATCGCTCCCTCACATTGACGAATTAACACAGAAATTGCGTCGCTATGAAATACTATGTGTTCTATGACATCTCCTTCTAAATTAGGTAACGTTTCTACGGAAACGACAGGATAGTCTTTTGGGACACGAGTTTCTTCTGTCCGATGCACTATTCCTCCTTTAACGCATCCCTCGCTCCCTCACATTGACGAATTAACACAGAAATTGCGTCGCTATGAAATACTATGGGTTCTATGACATCTCCTTCTAAATTGAGTAACGTTTCTATTAAAATGACAGGATATTCTTTTGGGACACGAGGTTCTCCTTACCGATGCACTATTCATCCTTTAACGCATCCCTCGCTCCCTCACATTGACGAATTTACACAGAAACTGCGTCGCTATGAAATACTATGCGTTCTACGACATCTCCTTCTAAATTAAGTAACGTTTATATGGAAACGACAGGATATTCTTTTGGGACACGAGTTTCTCCTGTCCGATGCACTATTCTTCCTTTAACGCATCCCTCGCTCCCTCACATTGACGAATTAACACAGACATTGCGTCGCTATGAAATACTATGGGTTCTATGACATCTCCTTCTAAATTGAGTAACGTTTCTATAAAAACGACAGGATATTCTTTTGGGACCCGAGTTTCTACTGTCCGATGCACTATTCCTCCTTGAACGCATCCCTCGCTCCCTCACAATGACGAATTAACACAGAAATTGCGTCGCTATGAATTACTATGGGTTCAATGAGATCTCCTTCCTATTTGAGTAACGTTTATATGGAAACGACAGGATATTCTGTGGGGACACGAGTTCCTCCTGTCCGATGCACTACTCCTCATTTAACGCAACCCTCGCTCCCTCACATTGACGAATTAACATAGAAATTGCGTCGCTATGAAATACTATGGGTTATATGACATTTCCTTCTAAATTGAGTAACGTTTCTAGGGAAACGACAGGACATTCTTTTGGGACACGAGTTTCTCCTGTCCGATGCACTATTCCTCCTTTAACGCATCTCTCGCTCCCTCACATTGGCGAATTAACACAGAAATTGCGTCGCTATGAAATAGTATGTGTTCTATGACATCTCCTTCTAAATTGAGTAACGTTTATATGGAAAGGACAGGATATTCTTTTGGGACACGAGTTTCTCCTGTCCGATGCACTATTCCTCCTTTAACGCATCCCTCGCTCCCTCACATTGACGTATTAACACAGAAATTGCGTCGCTATGAAATACTATGGGTTCTATGACATCTCCTTCTAAATTGAGTAACGTTTATATGGAAACGACAGGATATTCTTTTGGGACATGAGTTTCTCCTGTCCGATGCGCTATTCCTCCTTTAACGCATACCTCGCTCCCTCTCATTGACGAATTAACACAGAAATTGCATCGCTATGAAATACTATGTGTTTCTATGACATCTCCTTCTAAATTGAGTAACGTTTGTATGGAAACGACAGGATAGTCTTTTGGGACACGAGTTTCTCCTGTCCGATGCACCATTCCTCCTTTAACGCATCCCTCGCTCCCTCACATTGACGAATTAACACAGAAATTGCGTCGCTATGAAATACTATGGGTTCTATGACATCTCCTTCTAAATGGAGTAACGTTTATATGGAAACGACAGGATATCCTTTTGGGACACGAGTATCTCCTGTCCGATGCACTATTCCTCCTTTAACGCATCCCTCACTCCCTCACATTGACGAATTAACACAGAAATTGTGTCGCTATGAAATACTATGGGTTCTATGGCATCTCCTTCTAAATTGAGTAACGTTTCTATGGAAACGACAGGATATTCTTTTGGGACACGAGGTTCTTCTGTCCGATGCACTATTCCTCCTTTAACGCATCCCTCGCTCCCTCTCATTGACGAATTAACACAGAAATTGCGTCGCTATGAAATACTATGGGTTCTATGACATCTCCTTCTAAATTGAGTAACGTTTATATGGAAACGACAGGATATTCTTTTGGGGCACGAGTTTCTCCTGTCCGATGCACTATTCCTCCTTTAACGCATCCCTCGCTCCCTCACATTGAAGAATTAACACAGAAATTGCGTCGCTATGAAATACTATGGGTTCTATGACATCTCCTTCTAAAATGAGTAACGTTTCTATGGAAACGACAAGATATTCTTTTGGGACCCGAGTTTCTCCTGTCCGATGCACTATTCCTCCTTTAACGCATCCCTCGCTCCTTCACATTGACGAATTATCTCAGAAATTGCGTCGCTATGAAATACTATGGGTTCTATGACATCTCTTTCTAAATTGAGTAACGTTTGTATGGAAACGAGAGGATATTCTTTTGGGACACGAGTTTCTCCTGTCTGATGCACTAATCTTCCTTTAACGCATCCCTCGCTCCCTCACATTGACGAATTAACACAGAAATTGCGTCGCTATGAAATACTATGGGTTCTATGACATCTCCTTCTAAATTGAGTAACGTTTCTATGGAAACGTCTGGATATTCTTTTGGGACACGAGTTTCTCCTGTCCAATGCTCTATTCCTCCTTTAACGCATTCCTCACTCCCATCACATTGACGAATTAACACAGAAATTGCGTCGCTATGAAATAGTATGTGTTCTATGACATCTCCTTCTAAATTGAGTAACGATTATATAGAAACGACAGGATATCCTTTTGGGACACGAGTTTCTCCTGTCCGATGCACTATTCCTCCTTTAACGCATCCCTCGCTCCCTCACATTGACGAATTAACACAGGAATTGCGTCGCTATGAAATACTATGGGTTCTATGACATCTCCTTCTAAATTGAGTAACGTTTGTATGGAAACGACAGGATATTCTTTTGGGACACGAGTTTCTCCTGTCCGATGCACTATTCCTCCTTTAACGCATCCCTCGCTCCCTCACATTGACGAACTAACACAGAAATTGCGTCGCTATGAAATAGAATGTGTTCTATGACATCTCCTTCTAAATTGAGTAACGTTTATATGGAAACGACAGGATATTCCTTTGGGACACGAGTTTCTCCTGTCCGATGCACTATTCCTCCTGTAACGCATCCCTCGCTCCCTCTCATTGACGAATTGACACAGAATTTTCGTCGCTATGAAATACTATGGGTTCTATGACATCTCCATCTAAATTGAGTAACGTATCTATGGAATCGACAGGATATTCTTTTGGGACACGAGTTTCTCCTGTCCGATGCACTATTCATCCTTTAACGCATCCCTCGCTCCCTCACATTGACGAATTAACACAGAAATTGCGTCGCTATGAAATACTATGGGTTCTATGACATCTCCCTCTAAATTAAGTAACGTTTATATGGAAACGACAGGATATTCTTTAGGGACACGAGTTTCTCATGTCCGATGCACTATTCCTCCTTTAACGCATCCCTCGCTCCCTCACATTGACGAATTAACACAGAAATTGCGTCGCTATGAAATACTATGGGTTCTATGACATCTCCTTTTAAATTGAGTAACGTTTCTATGGAAACGACAGGATATTCTTTTGGGACCTGAGGTACTCCTGTCCGATGCACTATTCCTCCTTTAACGTATCCCTCGCTCCCTCACATTGACGAATTAACACAGAAATTGCGTCGCTATGAAATACTGTGGGTTCTATGACATCTCCTTCTAAATTGAGTAACGTTTCTATTAAAACGACAGGATATTCTTTTGGGACCCGAGTTTCTACTGTCCGATGCACTATTCCTCCTTGAACGCATCCCTCGCTCCCTCACAATGACGAATTAACACAGAAATTGCGTCGCTATGAAATATTATGGGTTCAATGACATCTCCTTCCTAATTGAGTAACGTTTATATGGAAACGACAGGATATTCTGTGGGGACACGAGTTTCTCCTGTCCGATGCACTACTCCTCATTTAACGCATCCCTCGCTCCCTCACATTGACGAATTAACATAGAAATTGCGTCGCTATGAAATACTATGGGTTATATGACATCTCCGTCTAAATTGAGTAACGTTTCTATGGAAACGACAGGACATTCTTTTGGGACACGAGTTTCTCCTGTCCGATGCACTATTCCTCCTTTAACGCATCTCTCGCTCCCTCACATTGACGAATTAACACAGAAATTGCGTCGCTATGAAATAGTATGTGTTCTATGACATCTCCTTCTAAATTGAGTAACGTTTATATGGAAAGGACAGGATATTCTTTTGGGACACGAGTTTCTCCTGTCCGATGCACTATTCCTCCTTTAACGCATCCCTCGCTCCCTCACATTGACGTATTAACACAGAAATTGCGTCGCTATGAAATACTATTGGTTCTATGACATCTCCTTCTAAATTGAGTAACGTTTATATGGAAACGACAGGATGTTCTTTTGGGACATGAGTTTCTCCTGTCCGATGCACTATTCCTCCTTTAACGCATACCTCGCTCCCTCTCATTGACGAATTAACACAGAAATTGCATCGCTATGAAATACTATGTGTCCTATGACATCTCCTTCTAAATTGAG
The DNA here is from genome assembly GCF_021461385.2 of Schistocerca piceifrons. Classification (NCBI taxonomy): domain Eukaryota; kingdom Metazoa; phylum Arthropoda; class Insecta; order Orthoptera; family Acrididae; genus Schistocerca; species Schistocerca piceifrons. The sequence goes on along the minus strand of NC_060141.1, from coordinate 807,251,248 downwards.
TAACGTTTGTATGGAAACGACAGGATAGTCTTTTGGGACACGAGTTTCTCCTGTCCGATGCACTATTCCTCCTTTAACGCTCCCTCGCTCCCTCACATTGACGAATTAACACAGAAATTGCGTCGCTATGAAATACTATGGGTTCTATGACATCTCCTTCTAAATTGAGTAACGTTTATATGGAAACGATAGGATATCCTTTTGGGACACGAGTTTCTCCTGTCCGATGCAATATTCCTCCTTTAACGCATCCCTCACTCCCTCACACTGACGAATTAACACATAAATTGCGTCGCTATGAAATACTATGTGTTCTATGGCATCTCCTTCTAAATTGAGTAACGTTTCTATGGAAACGACAGGATATTCTTTTGGGACACGCGGTTCTCCTGTCCGATGCACTATTCCTCCTTTAACGCATCCCTCGCTCCCTCTCAATGACGAATTAACACAGAAATTGCGTCGCTATGAAATACTATGGGTTCTATGACATCTCCTTCTAAATTGAGTAACGTTTATATGGAAACGACAGGATATTCTTTTGGGGCACGAGTTTCTCCTGTCCGATGCACTATTCCTCCTTTAACGCATCCCTCGCTCCCTCACATTGAAGAATTAACACAGAAATTGCGTCGCTATGAAATACTATGGGTTCTATGACATCTCCTTCTAAAATGAGTAACGTTTCTATGGAAACGACAAGATATTCTTTTGGGACCCGAGTTTCTCCTGTCCGATGCACTATTCCTCCTTTAACGCATCCCTCGCTCCTTCACATTGACGAATTATCTCAGAAATTGCGTCGCTATGAAATACTATGGGTTCTATGACATCTCTTTCTAAATTGAGTAACGTTTGTATGGAAACGAGAGGATATTCTTTTGGGACACGAGTTTCTCCTGTCTGATGCACTAATCCTCCTTTAACGCATCCCTCGCTCCCTCACATTGACGAATTAACACAGAAATTGCGTCGCTATGAAATACTATGGGTTCTATGACATCTCCTTCTAAATTGAGTAACGTTTCTATGGAAACGTCTGGATATTCTTTTGGGACACGAGTTTCTCCTGTCCAATGCTCTATTCCTCCTTTAACGCATTCCTCACTCCCATCACATTGACGAATTAACACAGAAATTGCGTCGCTATGAAATAGTATGTGTTCTATGACATCTCCTTCTAAATTGAGTAACGATTATATAGAAATGACAGGATATCCTTTTGGGACACGAGTTTCTCCTGTCCGATGCACTATTCCTCCTTTAACGCATCCCTCGCTCCCTCACATTGACGAATTAACACAGGAATTGCGTCGCTATGAAATACTAAGGGTTCTATGACATCTCCTTCTAAATTGAGTATCGTTTATATGGAAACGACAGGACATTCTTTTGGGACACGAGTTTCTCCTGTCCGATGCACTATTCCTCCTTTAACGCATCCCGCGTTCCCTCACACTGACGAATTAACACAGAAATTGCGTCGCTATGAAATACTATGGGTTCTATGACATCTCCTTCTAAATTGAGTAACGTTTGTATGGAAACGACAGGATATTCTTTTGGGACACGAGTTTCTCCTGTCCGATGCACTATTCCTCCTTTAACGCATCCCTCGCTCCCTCACATTGACGAACTAACACAGAAATTGCGTCGCTATGAAATAGAATGTGTTCTATGACATCTCCTTCTAAATTGAGTAACGTTTATATGGAAACGACAGGATATTCCTTTGGGACACGAGTTTCTCCTGTCCGATGCACTATTCCTCCTGTAACGCATCCCTCGCTCCCTCTCATTGACGAATTGACACAGAATTTTCGTCGCTATGAAATACTATGGGTTCTATGACATCTCCATCTAAATTGAGTAACGTATCTATGGAATCGACAGGATATTCTTTTGGGATACGAGTTTCTCCTGTCCGATGCACTATTCATCCTTTAACGCATCCCTCGCTCCCTCACATTGACGAATTAACACAGAAATTGCGTCGCTATGAAATACTATGGGTTCTATGACATCTCCCTCTAAATTAAGTAACGTTTATATGGAAACGACAGGATATTCTTTAGGGACACGAGTTTCTCATGTCCGATGCACTATTCCTCCTTTAACGCATCCCTCGCTCCCTCACATTGACGAATTAACACAGAAATTGCGTCGCTATGAAATACTATGGGTTCTATGACATCTCCTTTTAAATTGAGTAACGTTTCTATGGAAACGACAGGATATTCTTTTGGGACCTGAGGTACTCCTGTCCGATGCACTATTCCTCCTTTAACGCATCCCTCGCTCCCTCACATTGACGAATTAACACAGAAATTGCGTCGCTATGAAATACTGTGGGTTCTATGACATCTCCTTCTAAATTGAGTAACGTTTCTATAAAAACGACAGGATATTCTTTTGGGACCCGAGTTTCTACTGTCCGATGCACTATTCCTCCTTGAACGCATCCCTCGCTCCCTCACAATGACGAATTAACACAGAAATTGCGTCGCTATGAAATATTATGGGTTCAATGACATCTCCTTCCTAATTGAGTAACGTTTATATGGAAACGACAGGATATTCTGTGGGGACACGAGTTTCTCCTGTCCGATGCACTACTCCTCATTTAACGCATCCCTCGCTCCCTCACATTGACGAATTAACATAGAAATTGCGTCGCTATGAAATACTATGGGTTATATGACATCTCCGTCTAAATTGAGTAACGTTTCTATGGAAACGACAGGACATTCTTTTGGGACACGAGTTTCTTCTGTCCGATGCACTATTCCTCCTTTAACGCATCTCTCGCTCCCTCACATTGACGAATTAACACAGAAATTGCGTCGCTATGAAATAGTATGTGTTCTATGACATCTCCTTCTAAATTGAGTAACGTTTATATGGAAAGGACAGGATATTCTTTTGGGACACGAGTTTCTCCTGTCCGATGCACTATTCCTCCTTTAACGCATCCCTCGCTCCCTCACATTGACGTATTAACACAGAAATTGCGTCGCTATGAAATACAATTGGTTCTATGACATCTCCTTCTAAATTGAGTAACGTTTATATGGAAACGACAGGATATTCTTTTGGGACATGAGTTTCTCCTGTCCGATGCACTATTCCTCCTTTAACGCATACCTCGCTCCCTCTCATTGACGAATTAACACAGAAATTGCATCGCTATGAAATACTATGTGTTCTATGACATCTCCTTCTAAATTGAGTAACGTTTGTATGGAAACGACAGGATAGTCTTTTGGGACACGAGTTTCTCCTGTCCGATGCACTATTCCTCCTTTAACGCTCCCTCGCTCCCTCACATTGACGAATTAACACAGAAAATGCGTCGCTATGAAATACTATGGGTTCTATGACATCTCCTTCTAAATTGAGTAACGTTTATATGGAAACGATAGGATATCCTTTTGGGACACGAGTTTCTCCTGTCCGATGCACTATTCCTCCTTTAACGCATCCCTCACTCCCTCACACTGACGAATTAACACATAAATTGCGTCGCTATGAAATACTATGGGTTCTATGGCATCTCCTTCTAAATTGAGTAACGTTTCTATGGAAACGACAGGATATTCTTTTGGGACACGAGGTTCTCCTGTCCGATGCACTATTCCTCCTTTAACGCATCCCTCGCTCCCTCTCATTGACGAATTAACACAGAAATTGCGTCGCTATGAAATACTATGGGTTCTATGACATCTCCTTCTAAATTGAGTAACGTTTATATGGAAACGACAGGATATTATTTTGGGGCACGAGTTTCTCCTGTCCGATGCACTATTCCTCCTTTAACGCATCCCTCGCTCCCTCACATTGAAGAATTAACACAGAAATTGCGTCGCTATGAAATACTATGGGTTCTATGACATCTCCTTCTAAAATGAGTAACGTTTCTATGGAAACGACAGGATATTCTTTTGGGACCCGAGTTTCTCCTGTCCGATGCACTATTCCTCCTTTAACGCATCCCTCGCTCCCTCACATTGACCAATTAACACAGAAATTGCGTCGCTATGAAATAGTATGTGTTCTATGACATCTCCTTCTAAATTGAGTAACGATTATATAGAAACGACAGGATACCCTTTTGGGACACGAGTTTCTCCTGTCCGATGCACTATTCCTCCTTTAACGCATCCCTCGCTCCCTCACATTGAAGAATTAACACAGAAATTGCGTCGCTATGAAATACTATGGGTTCTATGACATCTCCTTCTAAATTGAGTAACGTTTATATGGAAACGACAGGATATCCTTTTGGGACACGAGTTTCTCCTGTCCGATGCACTATTCCTCCTTTAACGCATCCCTCACTCCCTCACATTGACGAATTAACACAGAAATTGCGTCGCTATGAAATACTATGGGTTCTATGGCATCTCCTTCTAAATTGAGTAACGTTTATATGGAGAGGACAGGATATTCTTTTGGGACACGAGTTTCTCCTGTCCGATGCACTATTCCTCCTTTAACGCATCCCTCGCTCCCTCACATTGACGAATTAACACAGAAATTGCGTCGCTATGAAATACTGTGGGTTCTATGACATCTCCTTCTAAATTGAGTAACGTTTCTATAAAAACGACAGGATATTCTTTTGGGACCCGAGTTTCTACTGTCCGATGCACTATTCCTCCTTGAACGCATCCCTCGCTCCCTCACAATGACGAATTAACACAGAAATTGCGTCGCTATGAAATATTATGGGTTCAATGACATCTCCTTCCTAATTGAGTAACGTTTATATGGAAACGACAGGATATTCTGTGGGGACACGAGTTTCTCCTGTCCGATGCACTACTCCTCATTTAACGCATCCCTCGCTCCCTCACATTGACGAATTAACATAGAAATTGCGTCGCTATGAAATACTATGGGTTATATGACATCTCCGTCTAAATTGAGTAACGTTTCTATGGAAACGACAGGACATTCTTTTGGGACACGAGTTTCTCCTGTCCGATGCACTATTCCTCCTTTAACGCATCCCGCGTTCCCTCACACTGACGAATTAACACAGAAATTGCGTCGCTATGAAATACTATGGGTTCTATGACATCTCCTTCTAAATTGAGTAACGTTTGTATGGAAACGACAGGATATTCTTTTGGGACACGAGTTTCTCCTGTCCGATGCACTATTCTCCTTTAACGCATCCCTCGCTCCCTCACATTGACGAACTAACACAGAAATTGCGTCGCTATGAAATAGAATGTGTTCTATGACATCTCCTTCTAAATTGAGTAACGTTTATATGGAAACGACAGGAAGGATATTCCTTTGGGACACGAGTTTCTCCTGTCCGATGCACTATTCCTCCTGTAACGCATCCCTCGCTCCCTCTCATTGACGAATTGACACAGAATTTTCGTCGCTATGAAATACTATGGGTTCTATGACATCTCCATCTAAATTGAGTAACGTATCTATGGAATCGACAGGATATTCTTTTGGGACACGAGTTTCTCCTGTCCGATGCACTATTCATCCTTTAACGCATCCCTCGCTCCCTCACATTGACGAATTAACACAGAAATTGCGTCGCTATGAAATACTATGGGTTCTATGACATCTTCCTCTAAATTAAGTAACGTTTATATGGAAACGACAGGATATTCTTTAGGGACACGAGTTTCTCATGTCCGATGCACTATTCCTCCTTTAACGCATCCCTCGCTCCCTCACATTGACGAATTAACACAGAAATTGCGTCGCTATGAAATACTATGGGTTCTATGACATCTCCTTTTAAATTGAGTAACGTTTCTATGGAAACGACAGGATATTCTTTTGGGACCTGAGGTACTCCTGTCCGATGCACTATTCCTCCTTTAACGCATCCCTCGCTCCCTCACATTGACTAATTAACACAGAAATTGCGTCGCTATGAAATACTGTGGGTTCTATGACATCTCCTTCTAAATTGAGTAACGTTTCTATAAAAACGACAGGATATTCTTTTGGGACCCGAGTTTCTACTGTCCGATGCACTATTCCTCCTTGAACGCATCCCTCGCTCCCTCACAATGACGAATTAACACAGAAATTGCGTCGCTATGAAATATTATGGGTTCAATGACATCTCCTTCCTAATTGAGTAACGTTTATATGGAAACGACAGGATATTCTGTGGGGACACTAGTTTCTCCTGTCCGATGCACTACTCCTCATTTAACGCATCCCTCGCTCCCTCACATTGACGAATTAACATAGAAATTGCGTCGCTATGAAATACTATGGGTTATATGACATCTCCGTCTAAATTGAGTAACGTTTCTATGGAAACGACAGGACATTCTTTTGGGACACGAGTTTCTTCTGTCCGATGCACTATTCCTCCTTTAACGCATCTCTCGCTCCCTCACATTGACGAATTAACACAGAAATTGCGTCGCTATGAAATAGTATGTGTTCTATGACATCTCCTTCTAAATTGAGTAACGTTTATATGGAAAGGACAGGATATTCTTTTGGGACACGAGTTTCTCCTGTCCGATGCACTATTCCTCCTTTAACGCATCCCTCGCTCCCTCACATTGACGTATTAACACAGAAATTGCGTCGCTATGAAATACTATTGGTTCTATGACATCTCCTTCTAAATTGAGTAACGTTTATATGGAAACGACAGGATATTCTTTTGGGACATGAGTTTCTCCTGTCCGATGCACTATTCCTCCTTTAACGCATACCTCGCTCCCTCTCATTGACGAATTAACACAGAAATTGCATCGCTATGAAATACTATGTGTTCTATGACATCTCCTTCTAAATTGAGTAACGTTTGTATGGAAACGACAGGATAGTCTTTTGGGACACGAGTTTCTCCTGTCCGATGCACTATTCCTCCTTTAACGCTCCCTCGCTCCCTCACATTGACGAATTAACACAGAAATTGCGTCGCTATGAAATACTATGGGTTCTATGACATCTCCTTCTAAATTGAGTAACGTTTATATGGAAACGATAGGATATCCTTTTGGGACACGAGTTTCTCCTGTCCGATGCACTATTCCTCCTTTAACGCATCCCTCACTCCCTCACACTGACGAATTAACACATAAATTGCGTCGCTATGAAATACTATGGGTTCTATGGCATCTCCTTCTAAATTGAGTAACGTTTCTATGGAAACGACAGGATATTCTTTTGGGACACGAGGTTCTCCTGTCCGATGCACTATTCCTCCTTTAACGCATCCCTCGCTCCCTCTCATTGACGAATTAACACAGAAATTGCGTCGCTATGAAATACTATGGGTTCTATGACATCTCCTTCTAAATTGAGTAACGTTTATATGGAAACGACAGGATATTCTTTTGGGGCACGAGTTTCTCCTGTCCGATGCACTATTCCTCCTTTAACGCATCCCTCGCTCCCTCACATTGAAGAATTAACACAGAAATTGCGTCGCTATGAAATACTATGGGTTCTATGACATCTCCTTCTAAAATGAGTAACGTTTCTATGGAAACGACAGGATATTCTTTTGGGACCCGAGTTTCTCCTGTCCGATGCACTATTCCTCCTTTAACGCATCCCTCGCTCCCTCACATTGACCAATTAACACAGAAATTGCGTCGCTATGAAATAGTATGTGTTCTATGACATCTCCTTCTAAATTGAGTAACGATTATATAGAAACGACAGGATACCCTTTTGGGACACGAGTTTCTCCTGTCCGATGCACTATTCCTCCTTTAACGCATCCCTCGCTCCCTCACATTGAAGAATTAACACAGAAATTGCGTCGCTATGAAATACTATGGGTTCTATGACATCTCCTTCTAAATTGAGTAACGTTTATATGGAAACGACAGGATATCCTTTTGGGACACGAGTTTCTCCTGTCCGATGCACTATTCCTCCTTTAACGCATCCCTCACTCCCTCACATTGACGAATTAACACAGAAATTGCGTCGCTATGAAATACTATGGGTTCTATGGCATCTCCTTCTAAATTGAGTAACGTTTATATGGAAAGGACAGGATATTCTTTTGGGACACGAGTTTCTCCTGTCCGATGCACTATTCCTCCTTTAACGCATCCCTCGCTCCCTCACATTGACGAATTAACACAGAAATTGCGTCGCTATGAAATACTGTGGGTTCTATGACATCTCCTTCTAAATTGAGTAACGTTTCTATAAAAACGACAGGATATTCTTTTGGGACCCGAGTTTCTACTGTCCGATGCACTATTCCTCCTTGAACGCATCCCTCGCTCCCTCACAATGACGAATTAACACAGAAATTGCGTCGCTATGAAATATTATGGGTTCAATGACATCTCCTTTCTAATTGAGTAACGTTTATATGGAAACGACAGGATATTCTGTGGGGACACGAGTTTCTCCTGTCCGATGCACTACTCCTCATTTAACGCATCCCTCGCTCCCTCACATTGACGAATTAACATAGAAATTGCGTCGCTATGAAATACTATGGGTTATATGACATCTCCGTCTACATTGAGTAACGTTTCTATGGAAACGACAGGATATTCTTTTGGGACCCGAGTTTCTACTGTCCGATGCACTATTCCTCCTTTAACGCATCCCTCGCTCCCTCACATTGACGTATTAATACAGAAATTGCGTCGCTATGAAATACTATGGGTTCTATGACATCTCCTTCTAAATTGAGTAACGTTTATATGGAAACGACAGGATATTCTTTTGGGACATGAGTTTCTCCTGTCCGATGCACTATTCCTCCTTTAACGCATACCTCGCTCCCTCTCATTGACGAATTAACACAGAAATTGCATCGCTATGAAATACTATGTGTTCTAAGACATCTCCTTCTAAATTGAGTAACGTTTGTATGGAAACGACAGGATAGTCTTTTGGGACACGAGTTTCTCCTGTCCGATGCACTATTCCTCCTTTAACGCATCCCTCGCTCCCTCACATTGACGAATTAACACAGGAATTGCGTCGCTATGAAATACTATGGGTTCTATGACATCTCCTTCTAAATTGAGTATCGTTTACATGGAAACGACAGGACATTCTTTTGGGACACGAGTTTCTCCTGTCCGATGCACTATTCCTCCTTTAACGCATCCCGCGTTCCCTCACACTGACGAATTAACACAGAAATTGCGTCGCTATGAAATACTATGGGTTCTATGACATCTCCTTCTAAATTGAGTAACGTTTGTATGGAAACGACAGGATATTCTTTTGGGACACGAGTTTCTCCTGTCCGATGCACTATTCCTCCTTTAACGCATCCCTCGCTCCCTCACATTGACGAACTAACACAGAAATTGCGTCGCTATGAAATAGAATGTGTTCTATGACATCTCCTTCTAAATTGAGTAACGTTTATATGGAAACGACAGGATATTCCTTTGGGACACGAGTTTCTCCTGTCCGATGCACTATTCCTCCTGTAACGCATCCCTCGCTCCCTCTCATTGACGAATTGACACAGAATTTTCGTCGCTATGAAATACTATGGGTTGTATGACATCTCCATCTAAATTGAGTAACGTATCTATGGAATCGACAGGATATTCTTTTGGGACACGAGTTTCTCCTGTCCGATGCACTATTCATCCTTTAACGCATCCCTCGCTCCCTCACATTGACGAATTAACACAGAAATTGCGTCGCTATGAAATACTATGGGTTCTATGACATCTCCCTCTAAATTAAGTAACGTTTATATGGAAACGACAGGATATTCTTTAGGGACACGAGTTTCTCATGTCCGATGCACTATTCCTCCTTTAACGCATCCCTCGCTCCCTCACATTGACGAATTAACACAGAAATTGCGTCGCTATGAAATACTATGGGTTCTATGACATCTCCTTTTAAATTGAGTAACGTTTCTATGGAAACGACAGGATATTCTTTTGGGACCTGAGGTACTCCTGTCCGATGCACTATTCCTCCTTTAACGCATCCCTCGCTCCCTCACATTGACGAATTAACACAGAAATTGCGTCGCTATGAAATACTGTGGGTTCTATGACATCTCCTTCTAAATTGAGTAACGTTTCTATAAAAGCGACAGGATATTCTTTTGGGACCCGAGTTTCTACTGTCCGATGCACTATTCCTCCTTGAACGCATCCCTCGCTCCCTCACAATGACGAATTAACACAGAAATTGCGTCGCTATGAAATATTATGGGTTCAATGACATCTCCATCCTAATTGAGTAACGTTTATATGGAAACGACAGGATATTCTGTGGGGACACGAGTTTCTCCTGTCCGATGCACTACTCCTCATTTAACGCATCCCTCGCTCCCTCACATTGACGAATTAACATAGAAATTGCGTCGCTATGAAATACTATGGGTTATATGACATCTCCGTCTAAATTGAGTAACGTTTCTATGGAAACGACAGGACATTCTTTTGGGACACGAGTTTCTCCTGTCCGATGCACTATTCCTCCTTTAACGCATCTCTCGCTCCCTCACATTGACGAATTAACACAGAAATTGCGTCGCTATGAAATAGTATGTGTTCTATGACATCACCTTCTAAATTGAGTAACGTTTATATGGAAAGGACAGGATATTCTTTTGGGACACGAGTTTCTCCTGTCCGATGCACTATTCCTCCTTTAACGCATCCCTCGCTCCCTCACATTGACGTATTAACACAGAAATTGCGTCGCTATGAAATACTATTGGTTCTATGACATCTCCTTCTAAATTGAGTAACGTTTATATGGAAACGACAGGATATTCTTTTGGGACATGAGTTTCTCCTGTCCGATGCACTATTCCTCCTTTAACGCATACCTCGCTCCCTCTCATTGACGAATTAACACAGAAATTGCATCGCTATGAAATACTATGTGTTCTATGACATCTCCTTCTAAATTGAGTAACGTTTGTATGGAAACGACAGGATAGTCTTTTGGGACACGAGTTTCTCCTGTCCGATGCACTATTCCTCCTTTAACGCTCCCTCGCTCCCTCACATTGACGAATTAACACAGAAATTGCGTCGCTATGAAATACTATGGGTTCTATGACATCTCCTTCGAAATTGAGTAACGTTTATATGGAAACGATAGGATATCCTTTTGGGACACGAGTTTCTCCTGTCCGATGCAGTATTCCTCCTTTAACGCATCCCTCACTCCCTCACACTGACGAATTAACACATAAATTGCGTCGCTATGAAATACTATGGGTTCTATGGCATCTCCTTCTAAATTGAGTAACGTTTATATGGAAACGACAGGATATTCTTTTGGGACATGAGTTTCTCCTGTCCGATGCACTATTCCTCCTTTAACGCATACCTCGCTCCCTCTCATTGACGAATTAACACAGAAATTGCATCGCTATGAAATACTATGTGTTCTATGACATCTCCTTCTAAATTGAGTAACGTTTGTATGGAAACGACAGGATAGTCTTTTGGGACACGAGTTTCTCCTGTCCGATGCACTATTCCTCCTTTAACGCTCCCTCGCTCCCTCACATTGACGAATTAACACAGAAATTGCGTCGCTATGAAATACTATGGGTTCTATGACATCTCCTTCTAAATTGAGTAACGTTTATATGGAAACGATAGGATATCCTTTTGGGACACGAGTTTCTCCTGTCCGATGCAGTATTCCTCCTTTAACGCATCCCTCACTCCCTCACACTGACGAATTAACACATAAATTGCGTCGCTATGAAATACTATGGGTTCTATGGCATCTCCTTCTAAATTGAGTAACGTTTCTATGGAAACGACAGGATATTCTTTTGGGACACGAGGTTCTCCTGTCCGATGCACTATTCCTCCTTTAACGCATCCCTCGCTCCCTCACACTGACGAATTAACACATAAATTGCGTCGCTATTAAATACTATGGGTTCTATGGCATCTCCTTCTAAATTGAGTAACGTTTCTATGGAAACGACAGGATATTCTTTTGAGACACGAGGTTCTCCTGTCCGATGCACTATTCCTCCTTTAACGCATCCCTCGCTCCCTCTCATTGACGAATTAACACAGAAATTGCGTCGCTATGAAATACTATGGGTTCTATGACATCTCCTTCTAAATTGAGTAACGTTTATATGGAAGCGACAGGATATCCTTTTGGGACACGAGTTTCTCCTGTCCGATGCACTATTCCTCCTTTAACGCATCCCTCACTCCCTCACATTGACGAATTAACACAGAAATTGCGTCGCTATGAAATACTATGGGTTCTATGGCATCTCCTTCTAAATTGAGTAACGTTTATATGGAAAGGACAGGATATTCTTTTGGGACACGAGTTTCTCCTGTCCGATGCACTATTCCTCCTTTAACGCATCCCTCGCTCCCTCACATTGACGAATTAACACAGAAATTGCGTCGCTATGAAATACTGTGGGTTCTATGACATCTCCTTTTAAATTGAGTAACGTTTCTATAAAAACGACAGGATATTCTTTTGGGACCCGAGTTTCTACTGTCCGATGCACTATTCCTCCTTGAACGCATCCCTCGCTCCCTCACAATGACGAATTAACACAGAAATTGCGTCGCTATGAAATATTATGGGTTCAATGACATCTCCTTCCTAATTGAGTAACGTTTATATGGAAACGACAGGATATTCTGTGGGGACACGAGTTTCTCCTGTCCAATGCACTACTCCTCATTTAACGCATCCCTCGCTCCCTCACATTGACGAATTAACATAGAAATTGCGTCGCTATGAAATACTATGGGTTATATGACATCTCCGTCTAAATTGAGTAACGTTTCTATGGAAACGACAGGACATTCTTTTGGGACACGAGTTTCTCCTGTCCGATGCACTATTCCTCCTTTAACGCATCTCTCGCTCCCTCACATTGACGAATTAACACAGAAATTACGTCGCTATGAAATAGTATGTGTTCTATGACATCTCCTTCTAAATTGAGTAACGTTTATATGGAAAGGACAGGATATTCTTTTGGGACACGAGTTTCTCCTGTCCGATGCACTATTCCTCCTTTAACGCATCCCTCGCTCCCTCACATTGACGTATTAATACAGAAATTGCGTCGCTATGAAATACTATGGGTTCTATGACATCTCCTTCTAAATTGAGTAACGTTTATATGGAAACGACAGGATATTCTTTTGGGACATGAGTTTCTCCTGTCCGATGCACTATTCCTCCTTTAACGCATACCTCGCTCCCTCTCATTGACGAATTAACATAGAAATTGCATCGCTATGAAATACTATGTGTTCTATGACATCTCCTTCTAAATTGAGTAACGTTTGTATGGAAACGACAGGATAGTCTTTTGGGACACGAGTTTCTCCTGTCCGATGCACTATTCCTCCTTTAACGCTCCCTCGCTCCCTCACATTGACGAATTAACACAGAAATTGCGTCGCTATGAAATACTATGGGTTCTATGACATCTCCTTCTAAATTGAGTAACGTTTATATGGAAACGACAGGATATCCTTTTGGGACACGAGTTTCTCCTGTCCGATGCACTATTCCTCCTTTAACGCATCCCTCACTCCCTCACATTGACGAATTAACACAGAAATTGCGTCGCTATGAAATACTATGGGTTCTATGGCATCTCCTTCTAAATTGAGTAACGTTTCTATGGAAACGACAGGATATTCTTTTGGGACACGAGGTTCTCCTGTCCGATGCACTATTCCTCCTTTAACGCATCCCTCGCTCCCTCACATTGACGAACTAACACAGAAATTGCGTCGCTATGAAATAGAATGTGTTCTATGACATCTCCTTCTAATTTGAGTAACGTTTATATGGAAAGGACAGGATATTCTTTTGGGACACGAGTTTCTCCTGTCCGATGCACTATTCCTCCTTTAACGCATCCCTCGCTCCCCCACATTGACGAATTAACACAGAAATTGCGAAGCTATGAAATACTATGTGTTCTATGACATCTCCTTCTAAATTGAGTAACGTTTCTATGGAAACGACAGGATAGTCTTTTGGGACACGAGTTTCTCCTGTCCGATGCACTATTCCTCCTTTAACGCATCCCTCGCTCCCTCACATTGACGAATTAACACAGATATTGCGTCGCTATGAAATACTATGGGTTCTATGACATCTCCTTCTAAATTGAGAAACGTTTATATGGAAACGACAGGATATTCCTTTGGGACACGAGTTTCTCCTGTCCGATGCACTATTCCTCCTGTAACGCATCCCTCGCTCCCTCTCATTGACGAATTGACACAGAATTTGCGTCGCTGTGAAATACTATGGGTTCTATGACATCTCCATCTAAATTGAGTAACGTTTCAATGGAATCGACAGGATATTCTTTTGGGACACGAGTTTCTCCTGTCTGATGCACTATTCATCCTTTAACGCATCCCTCGCTCCCTCACATTGACGAATTAACACAGAAATTGCGTCGCTATGAAATACTATGGGTTCTATGACATCTCCCTCTAAATTAAGTAACGTTTATATGGAAACGACAGGATATTCTTTAGGGACACGAGTTTCTCATGTCCGATGCACTATTCCTCCTTTAACGCATCCCTCGCTCCCTCACATTGACGAATTAACACAGAAATTGCGTCGCTATGAAATACTATGGGTTCTATGACATCTCCTTTTAAATTGAGTTACGTTTCTATGGAAACGACAGGATATTCTTTTGGGACCTGAGGTACTCCTGTCCGATGCACTATTCCTCCTTTAACGCATCCCTCGCTCCCTCACATTGACGAATTAACACAGAAATTGCGTCGCTATGAAATACTATGGGTTCTATGACATCTCCTTCTAAATTGAGTAACGTTTCTATGGAAACGTCAGGATATTCTTTTGGGACACGAGTTTCTCCTGTCCAATGCACTATTCCTCCTTTAACGCATCCCTCGCTCCCTCACATTGACGAATTAACACAGAAATTGCGTCGCTATGAAATACTATGGGTTCTATGACATCTCCATCTAAATTAAGTAACGTTTATATGGAAACGACAGGATATTCTTTAGGGACACGAGTTTCTCCTGTCCGATGCACTATTCCTCCTTTAACGCATCCCTCGCTCCTGCACATTGACGAATTAACACAGAAATTGCATCGCTATGAAATACTATGGGTTCTATGACATCTCCTTTTAAATTGAGTAACGTTTCTATGGAAACGACAGGATATTCTTTTGGGACCTGAGGTACTCCTGTCCGATGCACTATTCCTCCTTTAACGCATCCCTCGCTCCCTCACATTGACGAATTAACACAGAAATTGCGTCGCTATGAAATACTATGGGTTCTATGACATCTCCTTCTAAATTGATTAACGTTTATATAGTAACGACAGGATATCCTTTTGGGACACTAGTTTCTCCTGTCCGATGCACTATTCCTTCTTTAACGCATCCCTCGCTCCCTCACATTGACGAATTAACACAGGAATTGCGTCGTTATGAAATACTATGGGTTCTATGACATCTCCTTCTAAATTGAGTAACGTTTATATGGAAACGACTGGATATTCTTTTGGGACACGAGTTTCTCCAGTCCGATGCACTATTCCTCCTTTAACGCTTCCCTCGCTCCCTCACATTGACGAACTAACAGAGAAATTGCGTCGCTATGAAATAGTATGTGTTCTATGACCTCTCCTTCTAAATTGAGTAACATATAAATGGAAAGGACAGGATATTCTTTTGGGACACGAGTTTCTCCTGTCCGATGCACTATTCCTCCTTTAACGCATCCCTCGCTCCCTCACATTGACGAATTAACACAGAAATTGCGTCGCTATGAAATACTACGTGTTCTATGACATCTCCTTCTAAATTGAGTAACGTTTCTATGGATACGACAGGATAGTCATTTGGAACACGAGTTTCTCCTGTCCGATGCACTATTCCTCCTTTAACGCATTCCCTCGCTCCCTCACATTGACGAATTAACACAGAAATAGCGTCGCTATGAAATACTATGGGTTCTATGACATCTCCTTCTAAATTGAGTAACGTTTATATGGAAACGACATGATACTCTTTTAGGACACGAGTTTCTCCTGTCCAATGCACTATTCCTCTTTAACGCATACCTCGCTCCCTCACATTGACGAATTAACACAGGAATTGCGTCGCTATGAAATACTATGGGTTCTATGACATCTCCTTCTAAATTGAGTAACGTTACTATGGATACGACAGGATAGTCTTTTGGGACACGAGTTTCTCCTGTCCGATGCACTATTATTCCTTTAACGCATTCCCTCGCTAACTCACATTGACGAATTAACACAGAAATTGCGTCGCTATGAAATACTATGGGTTCTATGACATCTCCTTCTAAATTGAGTAACGTTTATGTGGAAACGACAGGATATTCTTTTGGGATACGAGTTTCTCCTGTCCGATGCACTATTCCTCGTTTAACGCATCCCTCGCTCCCTCACATTGACGAATTAACACAGAATTTGCGTCGCTATGAAATAATATGGGTTCTATGACATCTCCTTCTAAATTGAGTAACGTTTCTACGGAAACGTCAGGATATTCTTTTGGGACACGAGTTTCTCCTGTCCAATGCACTATTCCTCCTTTAACGCATCCCTCGCTCCCACACATTGACGAATTAACACAGAAATTGCTTCGCTATGAAATACTATGGGTTCTATGACATCTCCTTTTAAATTGAGTAACGTTTCTATGGAAACGACAGGATATTCTTTTGGGACCTGAGGTACTCCTGTCCGATGCACTATTCCTCCTTTAACGCATCCCTCGCTCCCTCACATTGACGAATTAACACAGAAATTGCGTCGCTATGAAATACTATGGGTTCTATGACATCTCCTTCTAAATTGAGTAACGTTTATATAGAAATGACAGGATATCCTTATGGGACACGAGTATCTCCTGTCCGATGCACTATTCCTCCTTTAACGCATCCCTCGCTCCCTCACATTGACGAATTAACACAGGAATTGCGTCGCTATGAAATACTATGGGTTCTATGACATCTCCTTCTAAATTGAGTAACGTTTATATGGAAACGACAGGATATTCTTTTGGGACACGAGTTTCTCCTGTCCGATGCACTATTCCTCCTTTAACGCATTCCTCGCTCCCTCACATTGACGAACTAACACAGAAATTGCGTCGCTATGAAATACTATGTGTTCTATGACATCTCCTTCTAAATTGAGTAACGTTTATATGGAAAGGACAGGATATTCTTTTGGGACACGAGTTTCTCCTGTCCGATGCACTATTCCTCCTTTAACGCATCCCTCGCTCCGTCACATTGACGAAATAACACAGAAATTGCGTCGCTATTAAATTCTATGTGTTCTATGACATCTCCTTCTAAAGTAAGTAACGTTTATATGGAAACGACAGGATATTCTTTTGGGACACGAGTTTTTCCTGTCCGATGCACTATTCCTCCTTTAACGCATCCTTCGCTGCCTCACATTGACGAATTAACACAGAAATTGCGTCGCTATGAAATACTATGGGTTCTATGACATCTCCTTCTAAATTGAGTAACGTTTCTATGGATACGACAGGATAGTCTTTTGGGACACGAGTTTCTCCTGTCCGAAGCACTATTCCTCCTTTAACGCATTCCCTCGCTCCCTCACATTGACGAATTAACACAGAAATTGCGTCGCTATGAAATACTATGGGTTCTATGACATATCCTTCTAAATTGAGTAACGTTTATATGGAAACGACAGGATATTCTTTTGGGACACGAGTTTCTCCTGTCCGATGCACTATTCCTCGTTTAACGCATCCCTCGCTCCCTCACATTGACGAAATAACACAGAATTTGCGTCGCTATGAAATACTATGGGTTCTATGACATCTCCTTCTAAATTGAGTAACCTTTCTACGGAAACGTCAGGATATTCTTTTGGGACACGAGTTTCTCCTGTCCAATGCACTATTCCTCCTTTAACGCATCCCTCGCTCCCACACATTGACGAATTAACACAGAAATTGCGTCGCTATGAAATACTATGGGTTCTATGACATCTCCTTTTAAATTGAGTAACGTTTCTATGGAAACGACAGGATATTCTTTTGGGACCTGAGGTACTCCTGCCCGATGCACTATTCCTCCTTTAACGCATCCCTCGCTCCCTCACATTGACGAATTAACACAGAAATTGCGTCGCTATGAAATACTATGTGTTCTACGACATCTCCATCTAAATTGAGTAACGTTTCTATAAAAACGACAGGATATTCTTTTGGGACCCGAGTTTCTACTGTCCGATGCACTATTCCTCCTTGAACGCATCCCTCGCTCCCTCACAATGACGAATTAACACAGAAATTGCGTCGCTATGAAATACTATGGGTTCAATGACATCTCCTTCCTAATTGAGTAACGTTTATATGGAAACGACAGGATATTCTGTGGGGACACGAGTTTCTCCTGTCCGATGCACTACTCCTCATTTAACGCATCCCTCGCTCCCTCACATTGACGAATTAACATAGAAATTGCGTCGCTATGAAATACTATGGGTTATATGACATCTCCTTCTAAATTGAGTAACGTTTCTATGGAAACGACAGGACATTCTTTTGGGACACGAGATTCTCCTGTCCAATGCACTATTCCTCCTTTAACGCATCCCTCGCTCCCTCACATTGACGTATTAACACAGAAATTGCGTCGCTATGAAATACTATGGGTTCTATGACATCTCCTTCTAAATTGAGTATCGTTTATATGGAAACGACAGAATATTCTTTTGGCACATGAGGTTCTCCTGCCCAATGCACTATTCCTCCTTTAACGCATACCTCGCTCCCTCTCATTGACGAATTAACACAGAAATTGCATCGCTATGAAATACTATGTGTTCTATGACATCTCCTTCTAAATTGAGTAACGTTTGTATGGAAACGACAGGATAGTCTTTTGGGTCACGAGTTTCTCCTGTCCGATGCACTATTCCTCCTTTAACGCATCCCTCGCTCCCGCACATTGACGAATTAACACATAAATTGCGTCGCTATGAAATACTATGGGTTCTATGACATCTCCTTCTAAATTGAGTAACGTTTATATGGAAACGACAGGATATCCTTTTGGGACACGAGTTTCTCCTGTCCGATGCACTATTCCTCCTTTAACGCATCCCTCACTCCCTCACATTGACGAATTAACACAGAAATTGCGTCGCTATGAAATACTATGGGTTCTATGGCATCTCCTTCTAAATTGAGTAACGTTTAAATGGAAACGACAGGATATTCTTTTGGGACACGAGGTTCTCCTGTCCGATGCACTATTCCTCCTTTAACGCATCCCTCGCTCCCTCTCATTGACGAATTAACACAGAAATTGCGTCGCTATGAAATACTATGGGTTCTATGACATCTCCTTCTAAATTGAGTAACGTTTATATGGAAACGACAGGATATTCTTTTGGGGCACGAGTTTCTCCTGTCCGATGCACTATTCCTCGTTTAACGCATCCCTCGCTCCCTCACATTGAAGAATTAACACAGAAATTGCGTCGCTATGAAATACTATGGGTTCTATGACATCTCCTTCTAAAATGAGTAACGTTTCTACGGAAACGACAGGATATTCTTTTGGGACCCGAGTTTCTCCTGTCCGATGCACTATTCCTCCTTTAACGCATCCCTCGCTCCCTCACATTGACGAATTATCTCAGAAATTGCGTCGCTATGAAATACTATGGGTTCTATGACATCTCTTCCTAAATTGAGTAACGTTTCTATAAAAACGAGAGGATATTCTTTTGGGACACGAGTTTCTCCTGTCCGATGCACTATTCCTCCTTTAACGCATCCCTCGCTCCCTCACATTGACGAATTAACACAGAAATTGCGTCGCTATGAAATACTATGTGTTCTATGACATCTCCTTCTAAATTGAGTAACGTTTCTATGGAAACGTCTGGATATTCATTTGGGACACGAGTTTCTCCTGTCCAATGCTCTATTCCTCCTTTAACGCATTCCTCGCTCCCTCATATTGACGAATTAACACAGAAATTGCGTCGCTATGAAATAGTATGTGTTCTATGACATCTCCTTCTAAATTGAGTAACGATTATATAGAAACGACAGGATATCGTTTTGGGACTAGAGTTTCTCCTGTCCGATGCACTATTCCTCCTTTAACGCATCCCTCGCTCCCTCACATTGACGAATTAACACAGGAATTGCGTCGCTATGAAATACTATGGGTTCTATGACATCTCCTTCTAAATTGAGTAACGTTTATATGGAAACGACAGGACATTCTTTTGGGACACGAGTTTCTCCTGTCCGATGCACTATTCCTCCTTTAACGCATCCCTCGCTCCTGCACATTGACGAATTAACACAGAAATTGCGTCGCTATGAAATACTATGGGTTCTATGACATCTCCTTTTAAATTGAGTAACGTTTCTATGGAAACGACAGGATATTCTTTTGGGACCTGAGGTACTCCTGTCCGATGCACTATTCCTCCTTTAACGCATCCCTCGCTCCCTCACATTGACGAATTAACACAGAAATTGCGTCGCTATGTAATACTATGGGTTCTATGACATCTCCTTCTAAATTGAGTAACGTTTATATAGAAACGACAGGATATCCATTTGGGACACGAGTTTCTCCTGTCCGATGCACTATTCCTTCTTTAACGCATCCCTCGCTCCCTCACATTGACGAATTAACACAGGAATTGCGTCGCTATGAAATACTATGGGTTCTATGACATCTCCTTCTAAATTGAGTAACGTTTATATGGAAACGACAGGATATTCTTTTGGGACACGAGTTTCTCCAGTCCGATGCACTATTCCTCCTTTAACGCATCCGTCGCTCCCTCACATTGACGAACTAACAGAGAAATTGCGTCGCTATGAAATAGTATGTGTTCTGTGACCTCTCCTTCTAAATTGAGTAACATATATATGGAAAGGACAGGATATTCTTTTGGGACACGAGTTTCTCCTGTCCGATGCACTATTCCTCCTTTAACGCATCCCTCGCTCCCTCACATTGACGAATTAACACAGAAATTGCGTCGCTATGAAATACTATGTGTTCTATGACATCTCCTTCTAAATTGAGTAACGTTTCTATGGATATGACAGGATAGTCTTTTGGGACACGGGTTTCTCCTATCCGATGCACTATTGCTCCTTTAACGCATTCCCTCGCTCCCTCACATTGAGGAATTAACACAGAAATTGCGTCGCTATGAAATACTATGGGTTCTATGACATCTCCTTCTAAATTGAGTAACGTTTATATGGAAACGACAAGATATTCTTTTGGGACACGAGTTTCTCCTGTCCAATGCTCTATTCCTCCTTTAACGCATACCTCGCTCCCTCACATTGACGAATTAACACAGGAATTGCGTCGCTATGAAATACTATGGGTTCTATGACATCTCCTTCTAAATTGAGTAACGTTACTATGGATACGACAGGATAGTCTTTTGGGACACGAGTTTCTCCTGTCCGATGCACTATTCCTCCTTTAACGCATTCCCTCGCTCCCTCACATTGGCGAATTAACACAGAAATTGCGTCGCTATGAAATACTATGGGTTCTATGACATCTGCTTCTAAATTGAGTAACGTTTATATGGAAACGACAGGATATTCTTTTGGGACACGTGTTTCTCCTGTCCGATGCACTATTCCTCGTTTAACGCATCCCTCGCTCCCTCACATTGACGAATTAACACAGAATTTGCGTCGCTATGAAATAATATGGGTTCTATGACATCTCCTTCTAAATTGAGTAACGTTTCTACGGAAACGTCAGGATATTCTTTTGGGACACGAGTTTCTCCTGTCCAATGCACTATTCCTCCTTTAACGCATCCCTCGCTCCCACACATTGACGAATTAACACAGAAATTGCGTCGCTATGAAATACTATGGGTTCTATGACATCTCCTTTTAAATTGAGTAACGTTTCTATGGAAACGACAGGATATTCTTTTGGGACCTGAGGTACTCCTGTCCGATGCACTATTCCTCCTTTAACGCATCCCTCGCTCCCTCACATTGACGAATTAACACAGAAATTGCGTCGCTATGAAATACTATGGGTTCTATGACATCTCCTTCTAAATTGAGTAACGTTTATATAGAAAAGACAGGATATCCTTTTGGGACACGAGTTTCTCCTGTCCAATGCACTATTCCTCCTTCAACGCATCCCTCGCTCCCTCACATTGACGAATTAACACAGAAATTGCGTCGCTATGAAATTCTATGGGTTCTATGACATCTCCTTCTAAATTAAGTAACGTTTATATGGAAACGACAGGATATTCTTTTGGGACACGAATTTTTCCTGTCCGATGCACTATTCCTCCTTTAATGCATCCTTCCCTCCCTCACATTGACGAATTAACACAGAAATTCCGTCGCTATGAAATACTGTGGGTTCTATGACATCTCCTTCTAAATTGAGTAACGTTTCTATGGAAACGACAGGATATTCTTTTGGGACCAGAGTTTCTCCTGTCCGATGCACTATTCCTCCTTTAAGGCTTCCCTTGCTAACTCACATTGACGAATTAACACAGAAATTGGGTCGCTATGAAATACTATGAGTTCTATGACATCTCCTTCTAAATTGAGTAACGTTTCTATGGAAACGTCTGGATATTCTTTTGGGACACGAGTTTCTCCTGTCCAATGCTCTATTCCTCCTTTAACGCATTCCTCGCTCCCTCACATTGACGAATTAACACAGAAATTGCGTCGCTATGAAATACTATGGGTTCTATGACATCTCCTTCGAAATTGAGTAACGATTATATAGAAACGACAGGATATCCTTTTGGGACACGAGTTTCTCCTGTCCGATGCACTATTCCTCCTTTAACGCATCCCTCGTTGTCTCACACTGACGAATTAACACAGAAATTGCGTAGCTATGAAATACTATGGGTTCTATGACATCTCCTTCTAAATTGAGTAACGTTTGTATGGAAACGACAGGATATTCTTTTGGGACACGAGTTTCTCCTGTGCGATGCACTATTCCTCCTTTAACGCATCCCTCGCTCCCTCACATTGACGAACTAACACAGAAATTGCGTCGCTATGAAATAGAATGTGTTCTATGACATCTCCTTCTAAATTGAGTAACGTTTATATGGAAAGGACAGGATATTCTTTTGGGACACGAGTTTCTCCTGTCCGATGCACTATTCCTCCTTTAACGCATCCCTCGCTCCCTCACATTGACGAATTAACACAGAAATTGCGTCACTATGAAATACTATGTGTTCTATGACATCTCCTTCTAAATTGAGTAACGTTTCTATGGAAACTACAGGATAGTCTTTTGGGACACGAGTTTCTCCTGTCCGATGCACTATTCCTCCTTTAACGCATCCCTCGCTCCCTCACATTGTTGAATTAACACAGAAATTGCGTCGCTATGAAATACTATGGGTTCTATGACATCTCCTTCTAAATTGAGTAACGTTTATATGGAAACGACAGGATATTCTTTTGGGACACGAGTTTCTCCTGTCCGATGCTCTATTCCTCCTTTATCGCATCCCTCGCTCCCTTACATTGACGAATTGACACAGAATTTGCGTCGCTATGAAATACTATGGGTTCTATGACATCTCCTTCTAAATTGAGTAACTTTTCTATGGAAACGACAGGATATTCTTTTGGGACACGAGTTTGTCCTGTCCGATGCACTATTCATCCTTTAACGCATCCCTCGCTCCCTCACATTGACGAATTAACACAGAAATTGCGTCGCTATGAAATACTATGGGTCCTATGACATCTCCCTCTAAATTAAGTAACGATTATATGGAAACGACAGGATATTCATTAGGGACATGAGTTCCTCCTGTCCGATGCACTATTCCTCCTTTAACGCATCCCTCGCTCCCTCACATTGACGAATTAACACAGGAATTGCGTCGCTATGAAATACTATGGGTTCAATGACATCTCCTTCTAAATTGAGTAACGTTTGTATGGAAACGACAGGATGTTCTTTTGGGACACGAGTTTCTCCTGTCCGATGCACTATTCCTCCTTTAACGCATCCCTCGCTCCCTCACATTGACAAATTAACACAGGAATTGCGTCGCTATGAAATACTATGGGTTCTGTGACATCTCCTTCTAAATTGAGTAACGTTTGTATGGAAACGACAGGATGTTCTTTTGGGACACGAGTTTCTCCTGTCCGATGCACTATTCCTCCTTTAACGCATCCCTCGTTCCCTCACACTGACGAATTAACACAGAAATTGCGTTGCTATGAAATACTATGGGTTCTATGACATCTCCTTCTAAATTGAGTAACGTTTGTATGGAAACGACAGGATGTTCTTTTGGGACACGAGTTTCTCCTGTCCGATGCACTATTCCTCCTTTAACGCATCCCTCGCTCCCTCACATTGACGAACTAACACAGAAATTGCGTCGCTATGAAATAGTATGTGTTCTATGACATCTCCTTCTAAATTGAGTAACGTTTATATGGAAAGGACAGGATATTCTTTTGGGACACGAGTTTCTCCTGTCCGATGCACTATTCCTCCTTTAACGCATCCCTCGCTCCCTCACATTGACGAATTAACACAGAAATTGCGTCGCTATGAAATACTATGTGTTCTATGACATCTCCTTCTAAATTGAGTAACGTTTATATGGAAACGACAGGATATTCTTTTGGGACACGAGTTTCTCCAGTCCGATGCACTATTCCTCCTTTAACGCATCCGTCGCTCCCTCACATTGACGAACTAACAGAGAAATTGCGTCGCTATGAAATAGTATGTGTTCTATGACCTCTCCTTCTAAATTGAGTAACATATATATGGAAAGGACAGGATATTCTTTTGGGACACGAGTTTCTCCTGTCCGATGCACTATTCCTCCTTTAACGCATCCCTCGCTCCCTCACATTGACGAATTAACACAGAAATTGCGTCGCTATGAAATACTATGTGTTCTATGACATCTCCTTCTAAATTGAGTAACGTTTCTATGGATATGACAGGATAGTCTTTTGGGACACGAGTTTCTCCTATCCGATGCACTATTGCTCCTTTAACGCATTCCCTCGCTCCCTCACATTGAGGAATTAACACAGAAATTGCGTCGCTATGAAATACTATGGGTTCTATGACATCTCCTTCTAAATTGAGTAACGTTTATATGGAAACGACAAGATATTCTTTTGGGACACGAGTTTCTCCTGTCCAATGCTCTATTCCTCCTTTAACGCATACCTCGCTCCCTCACATTGACGAATTAACACAGGAATTGCGTCGCTATGAAATACTATGGGTTCTATGACATCTCCTTCTAAATTGAGTAACGTTACTATGGATACGACAGGATAGTCTTTTGGGACACGAGTTTCTCCTGTCCGATGCACTATTCCTCCTTTAACGCATTCCCTCGCTCCCTCACATTGGCGAATTAACACAGAAATTGCGTCGCTATGAAATACTATGGGTTCTATGACATCTGCTTCTAAATTGAGTAACGTTTATATGGAAACGACAGGATATTCTTTTGGGACACGTGTTTCTCCTGTCCGATGCACTATTCCTCGTTTAACGCATCCCTCGCTCCCTCACATTGACGAATTAACACAGAATTTGCGTCGCTATGAAATAATATGGGTTCTATGACATCTCCTTCTAAATTGAGTAACGTTTCTACGGAAACGTCAGGATATTCTTTTGGGACACGAGTTTCTCCTGTCCAATGCACTATTCCTCCTTTAACGCATCCCTCGCTCCCACACATTGACGAATTAACACAGAAATTGCGTCGCTATGAAATACTATGGGTTCTATGACATCTCCTTTTAAATTGAGTAACGTTTCTATGGAAACGACAGGATATTCTTTTGGGACCTGAGGTACTCCTGTCCGATGCACTATTCCTCCTTTAACGCATCCCTCGCTCCCTCACATTGACGAATTAACACAGAAATTGCGTCGCTATGAAATACTATGGGTTCTATGACATCTCCTTCTAAATTGAGTAACGTTTATATAGAAAAGACAGGATATCCTTTTGGGACACGAGTTTCTCCTGTCCAATGCACTATTCCTCCTTTAACGCATCCCTCGCTCCCTCACATTGACGAATTAACACAGGAATTGCGTCGCTATGAAATACTATGGATTCTATGACATCTCCTTCTAAATTGAGTAACGTTTCTATGGAAACGACAGGATATTCTTTTGGGACACGAGTTTCTCCTGTCCGATGCACTATTCCTCCTTTATCGCATCCCTCGCTCCCTCACATTGACGAACTAACACAGAAATTGCGTCGCTATGAAATACTATGTGTTCTATGACATCTCCTTCTAAATTGAGTAACGTTTATATGGAAAGGACAGGATATTCTTTTGGGACACTTGTTTCTCCTGTCCGATGCACTATTCCTCCTTTAACGCATCCCTCGCTCCCTCACATTGACGAATTAACACAGAAATTGCGTCGCTATGAAATTCTATGGGTTCTATGACATCTCCTTCTAAATTAAGTAACGTTTATATGGAATCGACAGGATATTCTAATTGGGACACGAGTTTTTCCTGTCCGTTGCACTATTCCGCCTTTAACGCATCCTTCGCTCCCTCACATTGACGAATTAACACAGAAATTGCGTCGCTATGAAATACTATTGGTTCTAAGACATCTCCATCTAAATTGAGTAACGTTTCTATGGAAACGACAGGATATTCTTTTGGGACACGAGGTTCTCCTGTCCGATGCACTATTCCTCCTTTAACGCATCCCTCGCTCCCTCACATTGACGAATTAACACAGAAATTGCGTCGCTATGAAATTCTATGGGTTCTATGACATCTCCTTCTAAATTAAGTAACGTTTATATGGAAACGACAGGATATTCTTTTGGGACACGAGTTTTTCCTGTCCGATGCACTATTCCTCCTTTAATGCATCCTTCCCTCCCTCACATTGACGAATTAACACAGAAATTCCGTCGCTATGAAATACTGTGGGTTCTATGACATCTCCTTCTAAATTGAGTAACGTTTCTATGGAAACGACAGGATATTCTTTTGGGACCAGAGTTTCTCCTGTCCGATGCACTATTCCTCCTTTAAGGCTTCCCTTGCTAACTCACATTGACGAATTAACACAGAAATTGGGTCGCTATGAAATACTATGAGTTCTATGACATCTCCTTCTAAATTGAGTAACGTTTCTATGGAAACGTCTGGATATTCTTTTGGGACACGAGTTTCTCCTGTCCAATGCTCTATTCCTCCTTTAACGCATTCCTCGCTCCCTCACATTGACGAATTAACACAGAAATTGCGTCGCTATGAAATACTATGGGTTCTATGACATCTCCTTCGAAATTGAGTAACGATTATATAGAAACGACAGGATATCCTTTTGGGACACGAGTTTCTCCTGTCCGATGCACTATTCCTCCTTTAACGCATCCCTCGTTGTCTCACACTGACGAATTAACACAGAAATTGCGTAGCTATGAAATACTATGGGTTCTATGACATCTCCTTCTAAATTGAGTAACGTTTGTATGGAAACGACAGGATATTCTTTTGGGACACGAGTTTCTCCTGTGCGATGCACTATTCCTCCTTTAACGCATCCCTCGCTCCCTCACATTGACGAACTAACACAGAAATTGCGTCGCTATGAAATAGAATGTGTTCTATGACATCTCCTTCTAAATTGAGTAACGTTTATATGGAAAGGACAGGATATTCTTTTGGGACACGAGTTTCTCCTGTCCGATGCACTATTCCTCCTTTAACGCATCCCTCGCTCCCTCACATTGACGAATTAACACAGAAATTGCGTCACTATGAAATACTATGTGTTCTATGACATCTCCTTCTAAATTGAGTAACGTTTCTATGGAAACTACAGGATAGTCTTTTGGGACACGAGTTTCTCCTGTCCGATGCACTATTCCTCCTTTAACGCATCCCTCGCTCCCTCACATTGTTGAATTAACACAGAAATTGCGTCGCTATGAAATACTATGGGTTCTATGACATCTCCTTCTAAATTGAGTAACGTTTATATGGAAACGACAGGATATTCTTTTGGGACACGAGTTTCTCCTGTCCGATGCTCTATTCCTCCTTTAACGCATCCCTCGCTCCCTTACATTGACGAATTGACACAGAATTTGCGTCGCTATGAAATACTATGGGTTCTATGACATCTCCTTCTAAATTGAGTAACTTTTCTATGGAAACGACAGGATATTCTTTTGGGACACGAGTTTGTCCTGTCCGATGCACTATTCATCCTTTAACGCATCCCTCGCTCCCTCACATTGACGAATTAACACAGAAATTGCGTCGCTATGAAATACTATGGGTCCTATGACATCTCCCTCTAAATTAAGTAACGATTATATGGAAACGACAGGATATTCATTAGGGACATGAGTTCCTCCTGTCCGATGCACTATTCCTCCTTTAACGCATCCCTCGCTCCCTCACATTGACGAATTAACACAGGAATTGCGTCGCTATGAAATACTATGGGTTCAATGACATCTCCTTCTAAATTGAGTAACGTTTGTATGGAAACGACAGGATGTTCTTTTGGGACACGAGTTTCTCCTGTCCGATGCACTATTCCTCCTTTAACGCATCCCTCGCTCCCTCACATTGACAAATTAACACAGGAATTGCGTCGCTATGAAATACTATGGGTTCTATGACATCTCCTTCTAAATTGAGTAACGATTATATAGAAACGACAGGATATCCTTTTGGGACACGAGTTTCTCCTGTCCTATGCGTTATTCCTTCTTTAACGCATCCCTCGCTCCCTCACATTGACGAATTAACACAGGAATTGCGTCGCTATGAAATACTATGGGTTCTGTGACATCTCCTTCTAAATTGAGTAACGTTTGTATGGAAACGACAGGATGTTCTTTTGGGACACGAGTTTCTCCTGTCCGATGCACTATTCCTCCTTTAACGCATCCCTCGTTCCCTCACACTGACGAATTAACACAGAAATTGCGTTGCTATGAAATACTATGGGTTCTATGACATCTCCTTCTAAATTGAGTAACGTTTGTATGGAAACGACAGGATGTTCTTTTGGGACACGAGTTTCTCCTGTCCGATGCACTATTCCTCCTTTAACGCATCCCTCGCTCCCTCACATTGACGAACTAACACAGAAATTGCGTCGCTATGAAATAGTATGTGTTCTATGACATCTCCTTCTAAATTGAGTAACGTTTATATGGAAAGGACAGGATATTCTTTTGGGACACGAGTTTCTCCTGTCCGATGCACTATTCCTCCTTTAAACGCATCCCTCGCTCCCTCACATTGACGAATTAACACAGAAATTGCGTCGCTATGAAATACTATGTGTTCTATGACATCTCCTTCCAAATTGAGTAACGTTTCTATGGAAACGACAGGATAGTCTTTTGGGACACGAGTTTCTCCTGTCCGATGCACTATTCCTCCTTTAACGCATCCCTCGCTCCCTGACATTGACGAATTAACACAGAAATTGCGTCGCTATGAAATACTATGGGTTCTATGACATCTCCTTCTAAATTGAGTAACGTTTATATGGAAACGACAGGATATTCTTTTGGGACACGAGTTTCTCCTGTCCGATGCACTATTCCTCCTTTAACGCATCCCTCGCTCCCTCACATTGACGAATTAACACAGAATTTGCGTCGCTATGAAATACTATGTGTTCTATGACATCTCCTTCTAAATTGAGTAACGTTTCTATGGAAACGACAGGATATTCTTTTGGGACACGAGGTTCTGCTGTCCGATGCACATTCCTCCTTTAACGCATCCCTCGCTCCCTCACATTGACGAATTAACACAGAAATTGCGTCGCTATGAAGTACTATGGGTTCTATGACATCTCCTTCTAAATTAAGTAACGTTTATATGGAAACGACAGGATATTCTTTAGCGTCACGAGTTTCTCCTGTCCGATGCACTATTCCTCCTTTAACGCATCCCTCGCTCCCGCACATTGACGAATTAACACAGAAGTTGCGTCGCTATGAAATACTATGGGTTCTATGACATCTCCTTTTAAATTGAGTAATGTTTCTATGGAAACGACAGGATATTCTTTTGGGACCTGAAGTACTTGGGTCCGATGCACTATTCCTCCTTTAACGCATCCCTCGCTCCCTCACATTGAAGAATTAACACAGAAATTGCGTCGCTATGAAATACTATGGGTTCTATGACATCTCCTTTTAAATTGAGTAACGTTTCTATGGAAACGTCAGGATATTCTTTTGGGACACGAGTTTCTCCTGTCCAATGCACTATTCCTCCTTTAACGCATCTCTCGCTCCCTCACATTGACGAATTAACACAGAAATTGCGTCGCTATGAAATACTATGGGTTCTATGACATCACCTTCTAAATTGAGTAACGTTTCTATGGAAACGACTGGATATTCTTTTGGGACACGAGTTTCTCCTGTCCGATGCACTATTCCTCCTTTAACGCATCCCTCGCTCCCTCACATTGGCGAATTAACACAGGAATTGCGTCGCTATGAAATACTATGGGTTCTATGACATCTCCTTCTAAATGGAGTAACGTTTATATGGAAACGACAGGATATTCTTTTGGGACACGAGTTTCTCCTGTCCGATGCACTATTCCTCCTTTAACGCATCCCTCGCTCCCTAACATTGACGAATTAACACAGAATTTGCGTCGCTATGAAATACTTTGGGTTCTATGGCATCTCCTTCTAAATTGAGTAACGTTTCTATGGAAACGTCAAGATATTCTTTTGGGACACGAGATTCTCCTGTCCAATGCACTATTCCTCCTTTAACGCATCCCTCGCTCTTTCACATTGACGAATTAACACAGGAATTGCGTCGCTATGAAATACTATGAGTTCTATGACATCTCCTTCTAAATTGAGTAACGTTTATATGGAAACGACAGGATTTTCTTTTGGGACACGAGTTTCTCCTGTCCGATGCACTATTCCTCCTTTAACGCATCCCTCGCTCCCTCACATTGACGAACTAACACAGAAATTGCGTCGCTATGAAATAGAATGTGTTCTATGACATCTCCTTCTAAATTGAGTAACATTTATATCGAAAGGACAGGATATTCCTTTGGGACACGAGCTTCTCCTGTCCGATGCACTATTCCTCCTTTAACGCATCCCTCGCTCCCTCACATTGTCGAATTAACACAGAAATTGCGTCGCTATGAAATACTATGGGTTCTATGACATATCCTTCTAAATTGAGTAACGTGTCTATGGATACGACAGGATAGTCTTATGGGACACGAGTTTCTCCTGTCCGATGCACTATTCCTCCTTTAACGCATTCCCTCGCTCCCTCACATTGACGAATTAACACAGAAATTGCGTCGCTATGAAATACTATGGGTTCTATGACATCTCCTTCTAAATTGAGTAACGTTTATATGGAAACGACAGGATATTCTTTTGGGACACGAGTTTCTCCTGTCCGATGCACTATTCCTCCTTTAACGCATCCCTCGCTCCCTCACATTGACGAATTAACACAGAATTTGCGTCGCTATGAAATACTATGGGTCCTATGACATCTCCTTCTAAATTGAGTAACGTTTCTATGGAAACGTCAGGATATTCTTTTGGGACACGAGATTCTCCTGTCCAATGCACTATTCCTCCTTTAACGCATCCCTCGCTCCCTCACATTGACGAATTAACACAGAAAATGCGTCGCTATGAAATACTATGGGTTCTATGACATCTCCTTTTAAATTGAGTAACGTTTCTATGGAAACGACAGGATATTCTTTTGGGACCTGAGGTACTCCTGTCCGATGCACTATTCCTCCTTTAACGCATCCCTCGCTCCCTCACATTGACGAATTAACACAGAAATTGCGTCGCTATGAAATACTATGGGTTCTATGACATCTCGTTCTAAATTGAGTATCGTTTCTATGGAAACGTCAGGATATTCATTTGGGACACGAGTTTCTCCTGTCCAATGCACTATTCCTCCTTTAACGCATCCCTCGCTCCCTCACATTGACGAATTAACACAGAAATTGCGTCGCTATGAAATACTATGTGTTCTATGACATCTCCTTCTAAATTGAGTAACGTTTATATAGAAACGACAGGATATCCTTTTGGGACACGAGTTTCTCCTGTCCGATGCACTATTCCTCCTTTAACGCATCCCTCGCTCCCTCTCATTGACGAATTAACACAGGAATTTCGTCGCTATGAAATATTATGGGTTCTATGACATCTCCTTCTAAATTGAGTAACGTTTATATGGAAAGGACAGGATATTCTTTTGGGACACGAGTTTCTCCTGTCCGATGCACTATTCCTCCTTTAACGCATCCCTCGCTCCCTCACATTGACGAATTAACACAGGAATTGCGTCGCTATGAAATACTATGGGTTCTATGACATCTCCTTCTAAATTGAGTAACGTTTATATGGAAACGACAGGATATTCTTTTGGGACACGAGTTTCTCCTGTCCGATGCACTATTCCTCCTTTAACGCATCCCTCGCTCCCTCACATTGACGAATTACCACAGAATTTGCGTCGCTATGAAATACTATGGTCCTATGACATCTCCTTCTAAATTGAGTAACGTTTCTATGGAAACGTCAGGATATTCTTTTGGGACACGAGATTCTCCTGTCCAATGCACTATTCCCCCTTTAACGCATCCCTCGCTCCCTCACATTGACGAATTAACACAGAAAATGCGTCGCTATGAAATACTATGGGTTCTATGACATCTCATTTTAAATTGAGTAACGTTTCTATGGAAACGACAGGATATTCTTTTGGGACCAGAGGTACTCCTGTCCGATGCACTATTCCTCCTTTAACGCATCCCTCACTCCCTCACATTGACGAATTAACACAGAAATTGCGTCGCAATGAAATACTATGGGTTCTATGACATCTCGTTCTAAATTGAGTATCGTTTCTATGGAAACGTCAGGATATTCATTTGGGACACGAGTTTCTCCTGTCCAATGCACTATTCCTCCTTTAACGCATCCCTCGCTCCCTCACATTGACGAATTAACACAGAAATTGCGTCGCTATGAAATACTATGTGTTCTATGACATCTCCTTCTAAATTGAGTAACGTTTATATAGAAACGACAGGATATCCTTTTGGGACACGAGTTTCTCCTGTCCGATGCACTATTCCTCCTTTAACGCATCCCTCGCTCCCTCACATTGACGAATTAACATAGGAATTGCGTCGCTATGAAATACTATGGGTTCTATGACATCTCCTTCTAAATTGAGTAACGTTTATATGGAAAGGACAGGATATTCTTTTGGGACACGAGTTTCTCCTGTCCGATGCACTATTCCTCCTTTAACGCATCCCTCGCTCCCTCACATTGACGAATTAATACAGAAACTGCGTCGCTATGAAATACTATGTGTTCTATGACATCTCCTTCTAAATTGAGTAACGTTTCTATGGTTACGACAGGATAGTCTTTTGGGACGCGAGTTTCTCCTGTCCGATGCACTATTCCTCCTTTAACGAATTCCCTCGCTCCCTCACATTGACGAATTAACACAGAAATTGCGTCGCTATGAAATTCTATGGGTTCTATGACATCTCCTTCTAAATTGAGTAACGTTTATATGGAAACGACAGGATATTCTTTTGGGACACGGGTTTCTCCTGTCCGATGCACTATTCCTCCTTTAACGCATCCCTCGCTCCCTCACATTGACGAATTAACACAAAATTTGCGACGCTATGAAATACTATGGGTTCTATGACATCTCCTTCTAAATTGAGTAACGTTTTTGTGGAAACGACAGGATATTCTTTTGGGACACGAGTTTCTCCTGTCCGATGCACTATTCCTCCTTTAACGCATCCCTCGCTCCCTCACATTGACGAATTAACACAGATATTGCGTCGCTATGAAATACTATGGGTTCTATGACATCTCCTTTTAAATTGAGTAACGTTTCTATGGAAACGACAGGATATTCTTTTGGGACCTGAGGTACTCCTGTCCGATGCACTATTCCTCCTTTAACGCATCCTTCGCTCCCTCACATTGTCGAATTAACACAGAAATTGCGTCGCTATGAAATACTATGGGTTCTATGACATCTCCTTCTAAATTGAGTAACGATTATGTAGAAACGACAGGATATCCATTTGGGACACGAGTTTCTCCTGTCCGATGCACTATTCCTCCTTTAACGCATCCCTCGCTCCCTCACATTGACGAATTAACACAGGAATTGCGTCGCTATAAAATACTATGGGTTCTATGACATCTCCTTCTAAATTGAGTAACGATTATATAGAAACGACAGGATATTCCTTTGGGACACGAGTTTCTCCTGTCCAATGCACTATTCCTCCTTTAACGCACTCCTCGCTCCCTCACATTGACGAATTAACACAGAAATTGCGTCGCTATGAAATACTATGGGTTCTATGACATCTCCTTCTAAATTGAGTAACGATTATATAGAAACGACAGGATATCCATTTGGGACACGAGTTTCTCCTGTCCGATGCACTATTCCTCCTTTAACGCATCCCTCGCTCCCTCACATTGACGAATTAACACAGGAATTGTGTCGCTATGAAATACTATGGGTTCTATGACCTCCCCTTCTAAATTGAGTAACGTTTATATGGAAACGACAGGATATTCTTTTGGGACTCGAGTTTCTCCTGTCCGATGCACTATTCCTCCTTTAACGCATCCCTCGTTCCCTCACACTGACGAATTAACACAGAAATTGCGTCGCTATGAAATACTATGGGTTCTATGACATCTCCTTCTAAATTGAGTAACGTTTGTATGGAAACGACAGGATATTCTTTTGGGATACGAGTTTCTCCTGTCCGATGCACTATTCCTCCTTTAACGCATCCCTCGCTCCCTCACATTGACGAACTAACACTGAAATTGCGTCGCTATGAAATAGTATGTGTTCTATGACATCTCCTACTAAATTGAGTAACGTTTATATGGAAAGGACAGGATATTCTTTTGGGACACGAGTTTCTCCTTTCCGAAGCACTATTCCTCCTTTAACGCATCCCTCGCTCCCTCACATTGACGAATTAACACAGAAATTGCGTCGCTATGAAATACTATGTGTTCTATGACATCTCCTTCTAAATTGAGTAACGTTTCTATGGATACGACAGGATAGTCATTTGGGACACGAGTTTCTCCTGTCCGATGCACTATTCCTCCTTTAACGCATTCTTTCGCTCCCTCACATTGACGGATTAACACAGAAATTGCGTCGCTATGAAATACTATGGGTTCTATGACATCTCCTTCTAAATTGAGTAACGTTTCTATGGATACGAAAGGATAGTCTTTTGGGACACGAGTTTCTCCTGTCCGATGCACTATTCCTCCTTTAACGCATTCCCTCGCTCCCTCACATTGACGAATTAACACAGAAATTGCGTCGCTATGAGATACTATGGGTTCTATGACATCTCCTTCTAAATTGAGTAAAGTTTATATGGAAACGACAGGATATTCTTTTGGGACACGAGTTTCTCCTGTCCGATGCATTATTCCTCCTTTAACGCATCCCTCGCTCCCTCACATTGACGAATTAACACAGAATTTGCGTCGCTATGAAATACTTTGGGTTCTATGGCATCTCCTTCTAAATTGAGTAACGTTTCTGTGGAAACGTGAAGATATTCTTTTGGGACACGAGTTTCTCCTGTCCAATGCACTATTCCTCCTTTAACGCATCCCTCGCTCCCTCACATTGACGAATTAACACAGGAATTGCGTCGCTATGAAATACTATGGGTTCTATGACATCTCCTTCTAAATTGAGTAACGTTTATATGGAAACGACAGGATTTTCTTTTGGGACACGAGTTTCTCCTGTCCGATGCACTATTCCTCCTTTAACGCATTTCTCGCTCCCTCACATTGACTAACTAACACAGAAATTGCGTCGCTATGAAATAGAATGTGTTCTATGACATCTCCTTCTAAATTGAGTAACATTTATATCGAAAGGACAGGATATTCCTTTGGGACACGAGCTTCTCCTGTCCGATGCACTATTCCTCCTTTAACGCATCCCTCGCTCCCTCACATTGACGAATTAACACAGGAATTGCGTCGCTATGAAATACTATGGGTTCTATGACATCTCCTTCTAAATTGAGTAACGTTTATATGGAAACGACAGGATTTTCTTTTGGGACACGAGTTTCTCCTGTCCGATGCACTATTCCTCCTTTAACGCATTTCTCGCTCCCTCACATTGACGAACTAACACAGAAATTGCGTCGCTATGAAATAGAATGTGTTCTATGACATCTCCTTCTAAATTGAGTAACATTTATATCGAAAGGACAGGATATTCCTTTGGGACACGAGCTTCTCCTGTCCGATGCACTATTCCTGCTTTAACGCATCCCTCGCTCCCTCACATTGACGAATTAACACAGAATTTGCGTCGCTATGAAATACTATGGGTTCTATGACATCTCCTTCTAAATTGAGTAACGTTTCTATGGAAACGTCAGGATATTCTTTTGGGAC
>NC_060141.1:805780574-805885420 GCF_021461385.2 Schistocerca piceifrons | reverse complement strand
GAGAAACTCGTGTCCCAAAAGAATATCCAGTCGTTTCCATAGTAACGTTACTCTATTTAGAAGAAGATGTCATAGAACACATAGTGTTTCATAGCGACGCAATTACTGTGTTAATTCGTCAATGTGAGGGAGCGAGGGATGCAGTAAAGAAGGAATAGTGCATCGGAAACTACATAGTCGTATCCCAAAAGAGAATCCTGTTGTTTCCTTAGAAACGTTACTCTATTAAGAAGGAGATGTCATAGAATCCATAGTATTTCATAGCGACGCAATTTCTGTGTTAATTCGTCAATGTGAGGGAGCGAGGGATGCAGTAAAGAAGGAATAGTGCATCGGACAGGAGAAACTCGTGTCCCAAAAGAGAATCCTGTTGTTTCCTTAGAAACGTTACTCTATTAAGAAGGAGATGTCATAGAATCCATAGTATTTCACAGCGACGCAATTTCTGTGTTAATTCGTCAATGTGAGGGAGTGAGGGATGCAGTAAAGAAGGAATAGTGCATCGGACAGGAGAAACTCGTGTCCCAAAAGAATATCCAGTCGTTTCCATAGAAACTTTACTCAATTTAGAAGGAGATGTCATAGAACCCATAGTATTTCATAGCGACGCAATTTCCGTGTTAATTCGTCAATGTGAGGGAGCGAGGGATGCAGTAAAGAAGGAATAGTGCATCGGACAGGAGATACTCGTGTCACAAAAGAATATCCAGTCGTTTCCATAGAAACGTTACTCAATTTAGCAGGAGATGTCATAGAAAACATAGTATTTCATAGCGACGAAATTTCTGTGTTAATTCGTCAATGTGAGGAGCGAGGGATGCAGTAAAGAATTAAAAGTGCATCGAACAGGAGAAACTCCTGTCCCAAAAGAATATCCAGTCGTTTACATTGAAACGTTACTCAATTTAGAAGGAGATGTCATAGAACCGATAGTATTTCATAGCGACGCAATCTCTGTGTTAATTCGTCAATGTGTGGGAGCAAGGGATGCGTTAAAGCAGGAATAGTGCATCGG
This sequence comes from Schistocerca piceifrons, assembly GCF_021461385.2. NCBI lineage: Eukaryota > Metazoa > Arthropoda > Insecta > Orthoptera > Acrididae > Schistocerca > Schistocerca piceifrons. The sequence continues at coordinate 805,884,405 of NC_060141.1, read as the reverse complement.
ACAGGAGAAACTCGTGTCCCAAAAGAATATCCAGTCGTTTCCATAGAAACGTTACTCAATTTAGAAGGAGATGTCATAGAACCCATAGTATTTCGCAGCGACACAATTTCTGTGTTAATTCGTCAATGTGAGGGAGCGAGGGATGCAGTAAAGAAGGAATAGTGCATCGGAAAGGACATAGTCGTATCCCAAAAGAGAATCCTTTTGTTTCCTTAGAAACGTTACTTTATTAAGAAGGAGATGTCATAGAACCCACAGTATTTCATAGCGGCGCAATCTCTATGTTAATTTGTCAATGTTAGGGAGCGAGGGATGCAGTAAAGAAGGAATAGTGCATCGGACAGGAGAAACTCGTGTTCCAAAAAATATCCAGTCGTTTCCATAGGAACGTTACTCAATTTAGAAGGAGATGACATGGAACCCATAGTATTTCGTAGCGACGCAATTTCTGTGTTCAATCGTCAATGTGAGGGAGCGAGGGATGCAGTAAAGAAGGAATAGTGCATCGGACAGGAGAAACTCGTGTCCCAAGAGAACATCCAGTCGTTTCCATAGAAAAGTAACTCAATTTAGAAGGAGATGACATAGAACCCATAGTATTTCATAGCGGCGCAATTTCTGTCTTAATTTGTCAATGTTAGGGAGCGAGGGATGCAGTAAAGAAGGAATAGTGCATCGGAAAGGACATAGTCGTATCCCAAAAGAGAATCCTGTTGCTTCCTTAGAAACGTTACTCTATTAAGAAGGAGATGTCATAGAACCCATAGTATTTAATAGCGACAATATTTCTGTGTTAATTCGTCAATGTGAGGGAGCGAGGGATGCAGTAAAGAAGGAATAGTACATCGGGCAGGAGAAACTAGTGTCCCAAGAGAATATCAAGTCGTTTCCATAGAAACGTAACTCAATTTAGAAGGAGATGACATAGAACCCATAGTATTTCGTAGCGACGCAATTTCTGTGTTAATTCGTCAATGTGTGGGAGCGAGGGATGCAGTAAAGAAGGAATAGTGCATCGGACAGGAGAAACTCGTGTCCCAAAAGAATATCCAGTCGTTTTCATAGAAACGTTACTCAATTTAGAAGAAGATGTAATAGAACCCATAGTATTTCATAGCGACGCAATTTCTGTGTTCATTCGTCAATGTGAGGGAGCGAGGTATGCAGTAAAGAAGGAATAGTGCATCGGACATGAGAAACTCGTGTCCTAAAAGAATATCCAGTCGCTTCCATTGAAACGTTACTCAATTTAGGAGGAGATGGCATTGAACCCATAGTATTTCATAGCCACGCAATTTCTGTGTTAATTCGTCAATGTGTGGGAGCGAGTGATGCGTTAAAGGAGGAATAGTGCATCGGACAGGAGAAACTCGTGTCCCTAAAGAATATCCAGTCGTTTCCATAGAAACGTTACTCAATTTAGAAGGAGATGTCATAGAACTCATAGTACTTCATAGCGACGCAATTTCTGTGTTAATTCGTCAATGTGAGGGAGCGAGGGATGCAGTAAAGAAGGAATAGTGCATCGGACAGGAGAAACTCGTGTCCCAAAAGAATATCCAGTCGTTTCCATAGAAACGTTACTCAATTTAGAAGGAGATGTCATAGAACCCATAGTATTTCATAGCGACGCAATTTCTGTGTTAATTCGTCAATGTGAGGGAGCGAGCGATGCAGTAAAGAAGGAATTGTAAATCGGACAGGAGAAACCCATGTCCCAAAAGAATATCCAGTCGTTTCCATACAAACGTTACTCAATTTAGAAGGAGATCTCATAGAACCCATAGTATTTCATAGCGACGCAATTTCTGTGTTAATTCGTCAATGTGAGGGAGCGAGGGATGCAGTAAAGAAGGAATAGTGCATCGGAAAGGACATAGTCGTATCCCAAAAGAGAATCCTGTTGCTTCCTTAGAAACGTTACTCTATTAAGAAGGAGATGTCATAGAACCCATAGTATTTAATAGCGACAATATTTCTGTGTTAATTCGTCAATGTGAGGGAGCGAGGGATGCAGTAAAGAAGGAATAGTACATCGGGCAGGAGAAACTAGTGTCCCAAGAGAATATCAAGTCGTTTCCATAGAAACGTAACTCAATTTAGAAGGAGATGACATAGAACCCATAGTATTTCGTAGCGACGCAATTTCTGTGTTAATTCGTCAATGTGTGGGAGCGAGGGATGCAGTAAAGAAGGAATAGTGCATCGGACAGGAGAAACTCGTGTCCCAAAAGAATATCCAGTCGTTTTCATAGAAACGTTACTCAATTTAGAAGAAGATGTAATAGAACCCATAGTATTTCATAGCGACGCAATTTCTGTGTTCATTCGTCAATGTGAGGGAGCGAGGTATGCAGTAAAGAAGGAATAGTGCATCGGACATGAGAAACTCGTGTCCTAAAAGAATATCCAGTCGCTTCCATTGAAACGTTACTCAATTTAGGAGGAGATGGCATTGAACCCATAGTATTTCATAGCCACGCAATTTCTGTGTTAATTCGTCAATGTGTGGGAGCGAGTGATGCGTTAAAGGAGGAATAGTGCATCGGACAGGAGAAACTCGTGTCCCTAAAGAATATCCAGTCGTTTCCATAGAAACGTTACTCAATTTAGAAGGAGATGTCATAGAACCCATAGTATTTCATAGCGACGCAATTTCAGTGTTAATTCGTCAATGTGAGGGAGCGAGGGATGCAGTAAAGATGGAATAGAGCATCGGACAGGAGAAACTCGTGTCCCAAAAGAATATCCAGTCGATTCCATAGTAACGTTACTCTATTTAGAAGGAGATGTCATAGAACACATAGTGTTTCATAGCGACGCAATTACTGTGTTAATTCGTCAATGTGAGGGAGCGAGGGATGCAGTAAAGAAGGAATAGTGCATCGGAAACTACATAGTCGTATCCCAAAAGAGAATCCTGTTGTTTCCTTAGAAACGTTACTCTATTAAGAAGGAGATGTCATAGAATCCATAGTATTTCATAGCGACGCAATTTCTGTGTTAATTCGTCAATGTGAGGGAGCGAGGGATGCAGTAAAGAAGGAATAGTGCATCGGACAGGAGAAACTCGTGTCCCAAAAGAGAATCCTGTTGTTTCCTTAGAAACGTTACTCTATTAAGAAGGAGATGTCATGGAATCCATAGTATTTCATAGCGACGCAATTTCTGTGTTAATTCGTCAATGTGAGGGAGTGAGGGATGCAGTAAAGAAGGAATAGTGGATCGGACAGGAGAAACTCGTGTCCCAAAAGAATATCCAGTCGTTTCCATAGAAACTTTACTCAATTTAGAAGGAGATGTCATAGAACCCATAGTATTTCATAGCGATGCAATTTCCGTGTTAATTCGTCAATGTGAGGGAGCGAGGGATGCAGTAAAGAAGGAATAGTGCATCGGACAGGAGAAACTTGTGTCCCAAAAGATTATCCAGTCGTTTCCATAGAAACGTTACTCAATTTAGCAGGAGATGTCATAGAAAACATAGTATTTCATAGCGACGAAATTTCTGTGGTAATTCGTCAATGTGAGGGAGCGAGGGATGCAGTAAAGAAGGAATAGTGCATCGGACAGGAGAAACTCGTGTCCCAAAAGAATATCCAGTCGTTTCCATAGTAACGTTACTCTATTTAGAAGGAGATGTCATAGAACACATTGTGTTTCACAGCGACGCAATTACTGTGTTAATTCGTCAATGTGAGGGAGCGAGGGATGCAGTAAAGAAGAAATAGTGCATCGGAAACTACATAGTCGTATCCCAAAAGAGAATCCTGTTGTTTCCTTAGAAACGTTACTCTATTAAGAAGGAGATGTCATAGAAAACATAGTATTTCATAGCGACGCAATTTCTATGTTAATTCGTCAATGTGAGGGAGCGAGGGATGCAGTAAAGAAGGAATAGTGCATCGGACAGGAGAAACTCGTGTCCCAAAAGAATATCCAATCGTTTCCATGGAAACGTTAATTAATTTAGAAGGAGATGTCATTGAACCCATAGTATTTCATAGCGACGCAATTTCTGTGTTAATTCGTCAATGTGAGGGAGCGAGGGATGCAGTAATGAAGGAATAGTGCATCGGACAGGAGAAACTCGTGTCCCAAAAGAATATCCAGTCGTTTCCATAGAAACGTTACTCAATTTAGAAGGAGATGTCATAGAACCCATAGTATTTCATAGCGACGCAATTTCTGCGTTAATTCGTCAATGTGAGGGAGCGAGCGATGCAGTAAAGAAGGAATTGTGCATCGGACAGGCGAAACTCGTGTCCCAAAAGAATATCCAGTCGTTTCCATAGAAACGTTACTCAATTTAGAAGGAGATCTCATAGAACCCATAGTATATTAGCGACGCAATTTCTGTGTTAATTCGTCAATGTCAGGGAGCGAGGGATGCAGTAAAGAAGGAATAGTGCATTGGAAAGGAGAAACTCGTGTCCCAAAAGAATATCCAGTCGTTTCCATACAAACGTTTCTCAATTTAGAAGGAGATGTCATAGAACCCATAGTATTTCATAGCTACGCAATTTCTGTGTTAATTCGTCAATGTGTAGGAGCGAGGGATGCAGTAAAGAAGGAATAGTGCATCGGACAGGAGAAACTCGTGTCACATAAGAATATCCAGTCGTTTCCAAAGAAACGTTACTCAATTTAGAAGGAGATGTCATAGAACCCATAGTATTTCATAGCGACGCAATTTCTGTGTTAATTAGTCAATGTGAGGGAGCGAGGGATGCAGTAAAGAAGGAATAGTGCAACGGACAGGAGAAAAGCGTGTCCTAAAAGAATATCCAGTCGTTTCCATAGAAATGTTACTCAATTTAGAAGGAGATGTCATAGAACCCATAGTATTTCATAGCGACGCAATTTCTGTGTTAATTCGTCAATGTGAGGGAGCGAGGGATGCAGTAAAGATGGAATAGAGCATCGGACAGGAGAAACTCGTGTCCCAAAAGAATATCCAGTCGTTTCCATAGTAACGTTACTCTATTTAGAAGGAGATGTCATAGAACACATAGTGTTTCATAGCGACGCAATTACTGTGTTAATTCGTCAATGTGAGGGAGCGAGGGATGCAGTAAAGAAGGAATAGTGCATCGGAAACTACATAGTCGTATCCCAAAAGAGAATCCTGTTGTTTCCTTAGAAACGTTACTCTATTAAGAAGGAGATGTCATAGAATCCATAGTATTTCATAGCGACGCAATTTCTGTGTTAATTCGTCAATGTGAGGGAGCGAGGGATGCAGTAAAGAAGGAATAGTGCATCGGACAGGAGAAACTCGTGTCCCAAAAGAGAATCCTGTTGTTTCCTTAGAAACGTTACTCTATTAAGAAGGAGATGTCATAGAATCCATAGTATTTCATAGCGACGCAATTTCTGTGTTAATTCGTCAATGTGAGGGAGTGAGGGATGCAGTAAAGAAGGAATAGTGCATCGGACAGGAGAAACTCGTGTCCCAAAAGAATATCCAGTCGTTTCCATAGATACTTTACTCAATTTAGAAGGAGATGTCATAGAACCCACAGTATTTCATAGCGACGCAATTTCCGTGTTAATTCGTCAATGTGAGGGAGCGAGGGATGCAGTAAAGAAGGAATAGTGCATCGGACAGGAGAAACTTGTGTCCCAAAAGAATATCCAGTCGTTTCCATAGAAACGTTACTCAATTTAGCAGGAGATGTCATAGAAAACATAGTATTTCATAGCGACGAAATTTCTGTGGTAATTCGTCAATGTGAGGGAGCGAGGGATGCAGTAAAGAAGGAATAGTGCATCGGACAGGAGAAACTCGTGTCCCAAAAGAATATCCAGTCGTTTTCATAGACACGTTACTCAATTTAGAAGGAGATGTCATAGAACCCATAGTATTTCATAGCGACGCAATTTCTGTGTTAATTCTTCAATGTGAGGGAGCGAGGGATGCAGTAAAGAAGGAATAGTGCATCGGACAGGAGAAACTCGTGTCACAAAAGAATATCCAGTCGTTTCCATAGAAACGTTACTCAATTTAGCAGGAGATGTCATAGAAAACATAGTATTTCATAGCGACGAAATTTCTGTGTTAATTCGTCAATGTGAGGGAGCGAGGGATGCAGTAAAGAAGGAAAAGTGCATCGGACAGGAGAAACTCCTGTCCCAAAAGAATATCCAGTCGTTTACATTGAAACGTTACTCAATTTAGAAGGAGATGTCATAGAACCGATAGTATTTCATAGCGACGCAATCTCTGTGTTAATTCGTCAATGTGTGGGAGCGAGGGATGCGTTAAAGCAGGAATAGTGCATCGGACAGGAGAAACTCGTGTCCCAAAAGAATATCCAGTCGTTTCCATAGAAACGTTACTCAATTTAGAAGGAGATGTCATAGAACCCATAGTATTTCGCAGCGACACAATTTCTGTGTTAATTCGTCAATGTGAGGGAGCGAGGGATGCAGTAAAGAAGGAATAGTGCATCGGAAAGGACATAGTCGTATCCCAAAAGAGAATCCTTTTGTTTCCTTAGAAACGTTACTCTATTAAGAAGGAGATGTCATAGAATCCATAGTATTTCATAGCGACGCAATTTCTGTGTTAATTCGTTAATGTGAGGGGGCGAGGGATGCAGTAAAGATGGAATAGTGCATCGGACAGGAGAAACTCGTGTCCCAAAAGAATATCCAGTCGTTTCCATAGAAACGTTACTCAAATTAGAAGGAGATGTCATAGAACCCACAGTATTTCATAGCGCCGCAATTTCTGTGTTAATTTGTCAATGTTAGGGAGCGAGGGATGCAGTAAAGAAGGAATAGTGCATCGGACAGGAGAAACTCGTGTTCCAAAAAATATCCAGTCGTTTCCATAGAAACGTTACTCAATTTAGAGGGAGATGACATAGAACCCATAGTATTTCGTAGCGACGCAATTTCTGTGTTAAATCGTCAATGTGAGGGAGCGAGGGATGCAGTAAAGAAGGAATAGTGCATCGGACAGGAGAAACTCGTGTCCCAAGAGAACATCCAGTCGTTTCCATAGAAAAGTAACTCAATTTAGAAGGAGATGGCATAGAACCCATAGTATTTCATAGCGGCGCAATTTCTGTGTTATTTTGTCAATGTTAGGGAGCGAGGGATGCAGTAAAGAAGGAATAGTGCATCGGAAAGGACATAGTCGTATCCCAAAAGAGAATCCTGTTGCTTCCTTAGAAACGTTACTCTATTAAGAAGGAGATGTCATAGAACCCATAGTATTTAATAGCGACAATATTTCTGTGTTAATTCGTCAATGTGAGGGAGCGAGGGATGCAGTAAAGAAGGAATAGTACATCGGGCAGGAGAAACTAGTGTCCCAAGAGAATATCAAGTCGTTTCCATAGAAACGTAACTCAATTTAGAAGGAGATGACATAGAACCCATAGTATTTCGTAGCGACGCAATTTCTGTGTTAATTCGTCAATGTGTGGGAGCAAGGGATGCAGTAAAGAAGGAATAGTGCATCGGACAGGAGAAACTCGTGTCCCAAAAGAATATCCAGTCGTTTTCATAGAAACGTTACTCAATTTAGAAGAAGATGTAATAGAACCCATAGTATTTCATAGCGACGCAATTTCTGTGTTCATTCGTCAATGTGAGGGAGCGAGGTATGCAGTAAAGAAGGAATAGTGCATCGGACATGAGAAACTCGTGTCCTAAAAGAATATCCAGTCGCTTCCATTGAAACGTTACTCAATTTAGGAGGAGATGGCACTGAACCCATAGTATTTCATAGCCACGCAATTTCTGTGTTAATTCGTCAATGTGTGGGAGCGAATGATGCGTTAAAGGAGGAATAGTGCATCGGACAGGAGAAACTCGTGTCCCTAAAGAATATCCAGTCGTTTCCATAGAAACGTTACTCAATTTAGAAGGAGATGTCATAGAACTCATAGTACTTCATAGCGACGCAATTTCTGTGTTAATTCGTCAATGTGAGGGAGCGAGGGATGCAGTAAAGAAGGAATAGTGCATCGGACAGGAGAAACTCGTGTCACAAAAGAATATCCAGTCGTTTCCATAGAAACGATACTCAATTTAGAACGAGATGTCATAGAACCCATAGTATTTCATAGCGACGCAAGTTCTGTGTTAATTCGTCAGTGTGAGGGAGCGAGGGATGCAGTAAACAAGGAATAGTGCATCGGACGGGAGAAACTCGTGACCCAAAAGAATATCCATTCGTTTCCATAGAAACCTTACTCAATTCAGAAGGAGATGTCATAGAACCCATAGTATTTCATAGCGACGCAATTTCTGTGTTAATTCGTCAATGTGAGGGAGCGAGGGATGCAGTAAAGAAGGAATAGTGCATCGGAAAGGACATAGTCGTATCCCAAAAGAGAATCCTTTTGTTTCCTTAGAAACGTTACTCTATTAAGAAGGAGATGTCATAGAATCCATAATATTTCATAGCGACGCAATTTCTGTGTTAATTCGTTAATGTGAGGGGGCGAGGGATGCAGTAAAGATGGAATAGTGCATCGGACAGGAGAATCTCGTGTCCCAAAAGAATATTCAGTCGTTTCCATAGAAACGTTACTCAAATTAGAAGGAGATGTCATAGAACCCATAGTATTTCATAGCGACGCAATTTCTGTGTTAATTTGTCAATGTTAGGGAGCGAGGGATGCAGTAAAGAAGGAATAGTGCATCGGACAGGAGAAACTCGTGTTCCAAAAAATATCCAGTCGTTTCCATAGAAACGTTACTCAATTTAGAAGGAGATGACATAGAACCCATAGTATTTCGTAGCGACGCAATTTCTGTGTTAAATCGTCAATGTGTGGGAGCGAGGGATGCAGTAAAGAAGGAATAGTGCATCGGACAGGAGAAACTCGTGTCCCAAGAGAACATCCAGTCGTTTCCATAGAAAAGTAACTCAATTTAGAAGGAGATGACATAGAACCCATAGTATTTCATAGCGACGCAATTTCTGTGTTAATTCGTCAATGTGAGGGAGCGAGGGATGCAGTAAAGAAGGAATAGTGCATCGGACAGGAGAAACTCGTGTCCCAAAAGAATATCCAGTCGTTTCCATAGAAACGTTACTCGATTTAGAAGGAGTTGTCATAGAACACATAGTATTTCATAGCGACTAATTTCTGTGTTAATTCGTCAATGTGAGGGAGCGAGGGATGCAGTAAAGAAGGAATAGTGCATCGGACAGGAGAAACTCGTGTCACAAAAGAATATCCAGTCGTTTCCATAGAAACGATACTCAATTTAGAAGGAGATGTCATAGAACCCATAGTATTTCATAGCGACGCAATTTCTGTGTTAATTCGTCAGTGTGAGGGAGTGAGGGATGCAGTAAACAAGGAATAGTGCATCGGACGGGAGAAACTCGTGATCCAAAAGAATATCCATTCGTTTCCATAGAAACGTTACTCAATTCAGAAGGAGATGTCTTAGAACCCATAGTATTTCATAGCGACGCAATTTCTGTGTTAATTCGTCAATGTGAGGGAGCGAGGGATGCAGTAAAGAAGGAATAGTGCATCGGACAGGAGAAACTCGTGTCCCAAAAGAGAATCCTGTTGTTTCCTTAGAAACGTTACTCTATTAAGAAGGAGATGTCATGGAATCCATAGTATTTCATAGCGACGCAATTTCTGTGTTAATTCGTCAATGTGAGGGAGTGAGGGATGCAGTAAAGAAGGAATAGTGGATCGGACAGGAGAAACTCGTGTCCCAAAAGAATATCCAGTCGTTTCCATAGAAACTTTACTCAATTTAGAAGGAGATGTCATAGAACCCATAGTATTTCATAGCGATGCAATTTCCGTGTTAATTCGTCAATGTGAGGGAGCGAGGGATGCAGTAAAGAAGGAATAGTGCATCGGACAGGAGAAACTTGTGTCCCAAAAGATTATCCAGTCGTTTCCATAGAAACGTTACTCAATTTAGCAGGAGATGTCATAGAAAACATAGTATTTCATAGCGACGAAATTTCTGTGGTAATTCGTCAATGTGAGGGAGCGAGGGATGCAGTAAAGAAGGAATAGTGCATCGGACAGGAGAAACTCGTGTCCCAAAAGAATATCCAGTCGTTTCCATAGTAACGTTACTCTATTTAGAAGGAGATGTCATAGAACACATTGTGTTTCACAGCGACGCAATTACTGTGTTAATTCGTCAATGTGAGGGAGCGAGGGATGCAGTAAAGAAGAAATAGTGCATCGGAAACTACATAGTCGTATCCCAAAAGAGAATCCTGTTGTTTCCTTAGAAACGTTACTCTATTAAGAAGGAGATGTCATAGAAAACATAGTATTTCATAGCGACGCAATTTCTATGTTAATTCGTCAATGTGAGGGAGCGAGGGATGCAGTAAAGAAGGAATAGTGCATCGGACAGGAGAAACTCGTGTCCCAAAAGAATATCCAATCGTTTCCATGGAAACGTTAATTAATTTAGAAGGAGATGTCATTGAACCCATAGTATTTCATAGCGACGCAATTTCTGTGTTAATTCGTCAATGTGAGGGAGCGAGGGATGCAGTAATGAAGGAATAGTGCATCGGACAGGAGAAACTCGTGTCCCAAAAGAATATCCAGTCGTTTCCATAGAAACGTTACTCAATTTAGAAGGAGATGTCATAGAACCCATAGTATTTCATAGCGACGCAATTTCTGCGTTAATTCGTCAATGTGAGGGAGCGAGCGATGCAGTAAAGAAGGAATTGTGCATCGGACAGGCGAAACTCGTGTCCCAAAAGAATATCCAGTCGTTTCCATAGAAACGTTACTCAATTTAGAAGGAGATCTCATAGAACCCATAGTATATTAGCGACGCAATTTCTGTGTTAATTCGTCAATGTCAGGGAGCGAGGGATGCAGTAAAGAAGGAATAGTGCATTGGAAAGGAGAAACTCGTGTCCCAAAAGAATATCCAGTCGTTTCCATACAAACGTTTCTCAATTTAGAAGGAGATGTCATAGAACCCATAGTATTTCATAGCGACGCAATTTCTGTGTTAATTCGTCAATGTGTAGGAGCGAGGGATGCAGTAAAGAAGGAATAGTGCATCGGACAGGAGAAACTCGTGTCACATAAGAATATCCAGTCGTTTCCAAAGAAACGTTACTCAATTTAGAAGGAGATGTCATAGAACCCATAGTATTTCATAGCGACGCAATTTCTGTGTTAATTAGTCAATGTGAGGGAGCGAGGGATGCAGTAAAGAAGGAATAGTGCAACGGACAGGAGAAAAGCGTGTCCTAAAAGAATATCCAGTCGTTTCCATAGAAATGTTACTCAATTTAGAAGGAGATGTCATAGAACCCATAGTATTTCATAGCGACGCAATTTCTGTGTTAATTCGTCAATGTGAGGGAGCGAGGGATGCAGTAAAGATGGAATAGAGCATCGGACAGGAGAAACTCGTGTCCCAAAAGAATATCCAGTCGTTTCCATAGTAACGTTACTCTATTTAGAAGGAGATGTCATAGAACACATAGTGTTTCATAGCGACGCAATTACTGTGTTAATTCGTCAATGTGAGGGAGCGAGGGATGCAGTAAAGAAGGAATAGTGCATCGGAAACTACATAGTCGTATCCCAAAAGAGAATCCTGTTGTTTCCTTAGAAACGTTACTCTATTAAGAAGGAGATGTCATAGAATCCATAGTATTTCATAGCGACGCAATTTCTGTGTTAATTCGTCAATGTGAGGGAGCGAGGGATGCAGTAAAGAAGGAATAGTGCATCGGACAGGAGAAACTCGTGTCCCAAAAGACAATCCTGTTGTTTCCTTAGAAACGTTACTCTATTAAGAAGGAGATGTCATAGAATCCATCGTATTTCATAGCGACGCAATTTCTGTGTTAATTCGTCAATGTGAGGGAGTGAGGGATGCAGTAAAGAAGGAATAGTGCATCGGACAGGAGAAACTCGTGTCCCAAAAGAATATCCAGTCGTTTCCATAGATACTTTACTCAATTTAGAAGGAGATGTCATAGAACCCACAGTATTTCATAGCGACGCAATTTCCGTGTTAATTCGTCAATGTGAGGGAGCGAGGGATGCAGTAAAGAAGGAATAGTGCATCGGACAGGAGAAACTTGTGTCCCAAAAGAATATCCAGTCGTTTCCATAGAAACGTTACTCAATTTAGCAGGAGATGTCATAGAAAACATAGTATTTCATAGCGACGAAATTTCTGTGGTAATTCGTCAATGTGAGGGAGCGAGGGATGCAGTAAAGAAGGAATAGTGCATCGGACAGGAGAAACTCGTGTCCCAAAAGAATATCCAGTCGTTTTCATAGACACGTTACTCAATTTAGAAGGAGATGTCATAGAACCCATAGTATTTCATAGCGACGCAATTTCTGTGTTAATTCTTCAATGTGAGGGAGCGAGGGATGCAGTAAAGAAGGAATAGTGCATCGGACAGGAGAAACTCGTGTCACAAAAGAATATCCAGTCGTTTCCATAGAAACGTTACTCAATTTAGCAGGAGATGTCATAGAAAACATAGTATTTCATAGCGACGAAATTTCTGTGTTAATTCGTCAATGTGAGGGAGCGAGGGATGCAGTAAAGAAGGAAAAGTGCATCGGACAGGAGAAACTCCTGTCCCAAAAGAATATCCAGTCGTTTACATTGAAACGTTACTCAATTTAGAAGGAGATGTCATAGAACCGATAGTATTTCATAGCGACGCAATCTCTGTGTTAATTCGTCAATGTGTGGGAGCGAGGGATGCGTTAAAGCAGGAATAGTGCATCGGACAGGAGAAACTCGTGTCCCAAAAGAATATCCAGTCGTTTCCATAGAAACGTTACTCAATTTAGAAGGAGATGTCATAGAACCCATAGTATTTCGCAGCGACACAATTTCTGTGTTAATTCGTCAATGTGAGGGAGCGAGGGATGCAGTAAAGAAGGAATAGTGCATCGGAAAGGACATAGTCGTATCCCAAAAGAGAATCCTTTTGTTTCCTTAGAAACGTTACTCTATTAAGAAGGAGATGTCATAGAATCCATAGTATTTCATAGCGACGCAATTTCTGTGTTAATTCGTTAATGTGAGGGGGCGAGGGATGCAGTAAAGATGGAATAGTGCATCGGACAGGAGAAACTCGTGTCCCAAAAGAATATCCAGTCGTTTCCATAGAAACGTTACTCAAATTAGAAGGAGATGTCATAGAACCCACAGTATTTCATAGCGCCGCAATTTCTGTGTTAATTTGTCAATGTTAGGGAGCGAGGGATGCAGTAAAGAAGGAATAGTGCATCGGACAGGAGAAACTCGTGTTCCAAAAAATATCCAGTCGTTTCCATAGAAACGTTACTCAATTTAGAGGGAGATGACATAGAACCCATAGTATTTCGTAGCGACGCAATTTCTGTGTTAAATCGTCAATGTGAGGGAGCGAGGGATGCAGTAAAGAAGGAATAGTGCATCGGACAGGAGAAACTCGTGTCCCAAGAGAACATCCAGTCGTTTCCATAGAAAAGTAACTCAATTTAGAAGGAGATGGCATAGAACCCATAGTATTTCATAGCGGCGCAATTTCTGTGTTATTTTGTCAATGTTAGGGAGCGAGGGATGCAGTAAAGAAGGAATAGTGCATCGGAAAGGACATAGTCGTATCCCAAAAGAGAATCCTGTTGCTTCCTTAGAAACGTTACTCTATTAAGAAGGAGATGTCATAGAACCCATAGTATTTAATAGCGACAATATTTCTGTGTTAATTCGTCAATGTGAGGGAGCGAGGGATGCAGTAAAGAAGGAATAGTACATCGGGCAGGAGAAACTAGTGTCCCAAGAGAATATCAAGTCGTTTCCATAGAAACGTAACTCAATTTAGAAGGAGATGACATAGAACCCATAGTATTTCGTAGCGACGCAATTTCTGTGTTAATTCGTCAATGTGTGGGAGCGAGGGATGCAGTAAAGAAGGAATAGTGCATCGGACAGGAGAAACTCGTGTCCCAAAAGAATATCCAGTCGTTTTCATAGAAACGTTACTCAATTTAGAAGAAGATGTAATAGAACCCATAGTATTTCATAGCGACGCAATTTCTGTGTTCATTCGTCAATGTGAGGGAGCGAGGTATGCAGTAAAGAAGGAATAGTGCATCGGACATGAGAAACTCGTGTCCTAAAAGAATATCCAGTCGCTTCCATTGAAACGTTACTCAATTTAGGAGGAGATGGCATTGAACCCATAGTATTTCATAGCCACGCAATTTCTGTGTTAATTCGTCAATGTGTGGGAGCGAATGATGCGTTAAAGGAGGAATAGTGCATCGGACAGGAGAAACTCGTGTCCCTAAAGAATATCCAGTCGTTTCCATAGAAACGTTACTCAATTTAGAAGGAGATGTCATAGAACTCATAGTACTTCATAGCGACGCAATTTCTGTGTTAATTCGTCAATGTGAGGGAGCGAGGGATGCAGTAAAGAAGGAATAGTGCATCGGACAGGAGAAACTCGTGTCACAAAAGAATATCCAGTCGTTTCCATAGAAACGATACTCAATTTAGAACGAGATGTCATAGAACCCATAGTATTTCATAGCGACGCAAGTTCTGTGTTAATTCGTCAGTGTGAGGGAGCGAGGGATGCAGTAAACAAGGAATAGTGCATCGGACGGGAGAAACTCGTGACCCAAAAGAAAATCCATTCGTTTCCATAGAAACCTTACTCAATTCAGAAGGAGATGTCATAGAACCCATAGTATTTCATAGCGACGCAATTTCTGTGTTAATTCGTCAATGTGAGGGAGCGAGGGATGCAGTAAAGAAGGAATAGTGCATCGGAAAGGACATAGTCGTATCCCAAAAGAGAATCCTTTTGTTTCCTTAGAAACGTTACTCTATTAAGAAGGAGATGTCATAGAATCCATAATATTTCATAGCGACGCAATTTCTGTGTTAATTCGTTAATGTGAGGGGGCGAGGGATGCAGTAAAGATGGAATAGTGCATCGGACAGGAGAATCTCGTGTCCCAAAAGAATATTCAGTCGTTTCCATAGAAACGTTACTCAAATTAGAAGGAGATGTCATAGAACCCATAGTATTTCATAGCGACGCAATTTCTGTGTTAATTTGTCAATGTTAGGGAGCGAGGGATGCAGTAAAGAAGGAATAGTGCATCGGACAGGAGAAACTCGTGTTCCAAAAAATATCCAGTCGTTTCCATAGAAACGTTACTCAATTTAGAAGGAGATGACATAGAACCCATAGTATTTCGTAGCGACGCAATTTCTGTGTTAAATCGTCAATGTGTGGGAGCGAGGGATGCAGTAAAGAAGGAATAGTGCATCGGACAGGAGAAACTCGTGTCCCAAGAGAACATCCAGTCGTTTCCATAGAAAAGTAACTCAATTTAGAAGGAGATGACATAGAACCCATAGTATTTCATAGCGACGCAATTTCTGTGTTAATTCGTCAATGTGAGGGAGCGAGGGATGCAGTAAAGAAGGAATAGTGCATCGGACAGGAGAAACTCGTGTCCCAAAAGAATATCCAGTCGTTTCCATAGAAACGTTACTCGATTTAGAAGGAGTTGTCATAGAACACATAGTATTTCATAGCGACTAATTTCTGTGTTAATTCGTCAATGTGAGGGAGCGAGGGATGCAGTAAAGAAGGAATAGTGCATCGGACAGGAGAAACTCGTGTCACAAAAGAATATCCAGTCGTTTCCATAGAAACGATACTCAATTTAGAAGGAGATGTCATAGAACCCATAGTATTTCATAGCGACGCAATTTCTGTGTTAATTCGTCAGTGTGAGGGAGTGAGGGATGCAGTAAACAAGGAATAGTGCATCGGACGGGAGAAACTCGTGATCCAAAAGAATATCCATTCGTTTCCATAGAAACGTTACTCAATTCAGAAGGAGATGTCTTAGAACCCATAGTATTTCATAGCGACGCAATTTCTGTGTTAATTCGTCAATGTGAGGGAGCGAGGGATGCAGTAAAGAAGGAATAGTGCATCGGACAGGAGAAACTCCTGTCCCAAAAGAATATCCAGTCGTTTCCATAGAAACGTTACTCAAATTAGAAGGAGATGACATAGAGCCCATAGTATTTCGTAGCGACGCAATTTCTGTGTTAATTCGTCAATGTGAGGGAGCGAGGTATGCAGTAAAGAAGGAATAGTGCAACGGACATGAGAAAATCGTGTCCCAAAAGAATATCCAGTCGCTTCCATTGAAACGTTACTCAATTTTGGCGGAGATGGCATTGAACCCATAGTATTTCATAGCCACGCAATTTCTGTGTTAATTCGTCAATGTGTGGGAGCGAGGGATGCATTAAAGGAGGAATAGTGCATCGGACAGGAGAAACTCGTGTCCCTAAAGAATATCCAGTCGTTTCCATAGAAACGTTACTCAATTTAGAAGGAGATGTCATAGAACTCATAGTACTTCATAGCGACGCAATTTCTGTGTTAATTCGTCAATGTGAGGGTGCGAGGGATGCTGTAAAGAAGGAATAGTGCATCGGACAGGAGAAACTCGTGTCCCAAAAGAATATCCAGTCGATTCATAGAAACGTTACTCAATTTAGAAGGAGATGTCATAGAACCCATAGTATATCATAGCGACGCGATTTCTGTGTTAATTCGTCAATGTGAGGGGAGCGAGGGATGCAGTCAAGAAGGAATAGTGCATCGGACGGGAGAAACTCGTGTCCCAAAAGAATATCCAGTCGTTTTCATAGAAACGTTACTCAATTTAGAAGGAGATGTCATAGAACCCATAGTATTTCATAGCGACGCAATTTCTGTGTTAATTCGTCAATGTGAGGGAGCGAGGGATGCAGTAAAGAAGGAATAGTGCATCGGACAGGAGAAACTCGTGTCACAAAAGAATATCCAGTCGTTTCCATAGAAACGATACTCAATTTAGAAGGAGATGTCATAGAACCCATAGTATTTCATAGCGACGCAATTTCTGTGTTAATTCGTCAGTGTGAGGGAGCGAGGGATGCAGTAAACAACGAATAGTGCATCGGACGGGAGAAACTCGTGTCCCAAAAGAATATCCATTCGTTTCCATAGAAACGTTACTCAATTCAGAAGGAGATGTCATAGAACACATAGTATTTCATAGCGACGCAATTTCTGTGTTAATTCGTCAATGTGAGGGAGCGAGGGATGCAGTAAAGAAGGAATAGTTCATCGGACAGGAGAAACTCGTGTCCCAAAAGAATATCCAGTCGTTTCCATAGAAATGTTACTCCATTTATATGGAGATGTCATAGAACGCAAAGTATATCATAGCGATCAATTTCTGTGTTAATTCGTCAAAGTGTGAGAGCGAGGGATGCGTTAAAGGAGGAATAGTGCATCGGACAGGAGAAACTCGTGTCCCAAAAGAATATCCAGTCGTTTCCATAGAAACGTTACTCAATTTAGAAGGAGATGTCATAGAAAACATAGTATTTCATAGCGACGCAATTTCTGTGTTAATTCGTCAATGTGAGGGAGCGAGGGATGCAGTAAAGAAGGAATAGTGCATCGGAAAGGACATAGTCATATCCCAAAAGAGAATCCTGTTGTTTCCTTAGAAACGTTACTCTATTAAGATGGAGATGTCATAGAACCCATAGTATTTCATTGCGACGCAATTTCTGTGTTAATTCGTCAATGTGAGGGAGCGAGGGATGCAGTAAAGAAGGAATAGTGCATCGGACAGGAGAAACTCGTGTCCCAAAAGAATATCCAGTCGTTTCCATAGAAACGTTACTCAATTTAGAAGGAGATGTCTTGAACCCATAGTATTTCATAGCGACGCAATTTCTGTGTTAATTCGTCAATGTGAGGGAGCGAGCGATGCAGTAAAGAAGGAATTGTGCATCGGACAGGAGAAACTCGTGTCCCAAAAGAATATCCAGTCGTTTCCATAGAAACTTTACTCAATTTAGAAGGAGATGTCATAGAACCCATAGTATTTCATAGCGACGCAATTTCTGTGTTAATTCGTCAATGTCAGGGAGCGAGGGATGCAGTAAAGAAGGAATAGTTCATCGGAAAGGAGAAACTCGTGTCCCAAAAGAATATCAAGTCGTTTCCATACAAACGTTACTCAATTTAGAAGGAGATGTCATAGAACCCATAGTATTTCATAGCGACGCAATTTCTGTGTTAATTCGTCTATGTTTGGGAGCGAGGGATGCGTTAAAGGAGGAATAGTGCATCGGACAGGAGAAACTCGTGTCCCTAAAGAATATCCAGTCGTTTCCATAGAAACGTTACTCAATTTAGAAGGAGATGTCATAGAACTCATAGTACTTCATAGGGACGCAATTTCTGTGTTTATTCGTTAATGTGAGGGAGCGAGGGATGCAGTAAAGAAGGAATAGTGCATCGGACAGGAGAAACTCGTGTCCCAAAAGAATATTCAGTCGTTTCCATAGAAACGTTACTCAATTTAGAAGGAGATGTCATAGAACCCATAGTATTTCATAGCGACGCAATTTCCGTGTTAATTCGTCAGTGTGAGGGAGCGAGGGGTGCAGTAAACAAGGAATAGTGCATCGGACGGGAGAAACTCGTGTCCCAAAAGAATATCCATTCGTTTCCATAGAAAAGTTACTCAATTCAGAAGGAGATGTCATATAACCCATAGTATTTCATAGCGACGCAATTTCTGTGTTAATTCGTCAATGTGAGGGAGCGAGGGATGCAGAAAAGAAGGAATAGTGAATCGGACAGGAGAAACTCGTGTCCCAAAAGAATATCCAGTCGTTTCCATAGAAATGTTACTCAATTTAGAAGGAGATGTCATAGAACGCACAGTATTTCATAGCGATCAATTTCTGTGTTAATTCGTCAATGTGTGGGAGCGAGGGATGCGTTAAAGGAGGAATAGTGCATCGGACAGGAGAAACTCGTGTCCCAAAAGAATATCCAGTCGTTTCCATAGAAACGTTACTCAATTTAGAAGGAGATGTCATAGGAAATATAGTATTTCATAGCGACGCAATTTCTGGGTTAATTCGTCAATGTGAGGGAGCGAAGGATGCAGTAAAGAAGGAATAGTGCATCGGACAGGAGAAACTTGTGTCCCAAAAGAATATCCAGTCTTTTCCATAGAAACGTTACTCAATTTAGAAGGAGATGTCATAGAACCCATAGTATTTCATAGCGACGCAATTTCTGTGTTAATTCGTCAATGTCAGGGAGCGAGGGATGCAGTAAAGAAGGAATAGTGCATCGGAAAGGAGAAACTCGTGTCCCAAAAGAATATCCAGTCGTTTCCATACAAACGTTACTCAATTTAGAAGGAGATGTCATAGAACCCATAGTATTTCATAGCGACGCAATTTCTGTGTTAATTCGTCAATGTGTAGGAGCGAGGGATGCAGTAAAGAAGGAATAGTGCATCGGACAGGAGAAACTCGTGTCACAAAAGAATATCCAGTCGTTTCCAAAGAAACGTTACTCAATTTAGAAGGACATGTCATAGAACCCATGGTATTTCATAGCGACGCAATTTCTGTGTTAATTCGTCAATGTGAGGGAGCGACGGATGCGTTAAAGGAGGAATAGTGCATCGGACAGGAGAAACTCGTGTCCCAAAAGAATATCCAGTCGTTTCCATAGAAACGTTACTCAATTTAGAAGGAGATGTCATAGAAAACATAGTATTTCATAGCGACGCAATTTCTGTGTTAATTAGTCAATGTGAGGGAGCGAGGTATGCAGTAAAGAAGGAATAGTGCAACGGACAGGAAAAACGCGTGTCCCAAAAGAATATCCAGTTGTTTCCATAGAAACGTTACTCAATTTAGAAAGAGATGTCATAGAACCCATAGTATTTCATAGCGACGCAATTTCTGTGTTAATTCGTCAATGTGAGGGAACGAGGGATGCAGTAAAGAAGGAATAGAGCATCGGACAGGAGAAACTCGTGTCCCAAAAGAATATCCAGTCGTTTCCATAGAAACATTACTCAAATTAGAAGGAGATGTCATAGAACCCATAGTATTTCATAGCGGCGCAATTTCTGTGTTAATTTGTCAATGTTAGGGAGCGAGGGATGCAGTAAAGAAGGAATAGTGCATCGGAAACTACATAGTCGTATCCCAAAAGAGAATCCTGTTGTTTCCTTAGAAACGTTACTCTATTAAGAAGGAGATGTCATAGAATCCATAGTATTTCATAGCGACGCAATTTCTGTGTTAATTCGTTAATGTGAGGGGGCGAGGGATGCAGTAAAGATGGAATAGTGCATCGGACAGGAGAAACTCGTGTCCCAAAAGAATATCCATTCGTTTCCATAGAAACGTTACTCAAATTAGAAGGAGATGTCATAGAACCCATAGTATTTCATAGCGGCGCAATTCCTGTGTTAATTTGTCAATGTTAGGGAGCGAAGGATGCAGTAAAGAAGGAATAGTGCATCGGACAGGAGAAACTCGTGCCCCAAGAGAACATCCAGTCGTTTCCATAGAAATGTAACTCAATTTAGAAGGAGATGACATAGAACCCATAGTATTTCATAGCGGCGCAATTTCTGTGTTAATTTGTCAATGTTAGGGAGCGAGGGATGCAGTAAAGAAGGAATGAAGGAATAGTGCATTGGAAAGGACATAGTCGTATCCCAAAAGAGAATCCTGTTGTTTCCTTAGAAACGTTACTCTATTAAGAAGGAGATGTCATAGAACCCATTGTATTTCATGGCGACAATATTTTTGTGTTAATTCGTCAATGTGAGGGAGCGAGGGATGCAGTAAGGAAAGAATAGTACATCGGGCAGGAGAAACTAGTGTCCCAAGAGAATATCCAGTCGTTTCCACAGAAACGTAACTCAATTTAGAAGGAGATGACATAGAACCCATAGTATTTCGTAGCGACGCAATTTCTGTGTTAATTCGTCAATGTGTGGGAGCGAGGTATGCAGTTAAGAAGGAATAGTGCATCGGACAGGAGAAACTCGTGTCCCAAAAGAATATCCAGTCGTTTTCATAGAAACGTTACTCAATTTAGAAGAAGATGTCATAGAACCCATAGTATTTCATAGCGACGCAATTTCTGTGTTCATTCGTCAATGTGAGGGAGCGAGGTATGCAGTAAAGAAGGAATAGTGCATCGGACATGAGAAACTCGTGTCCCAAAAGAATATCCAGTCGCTTCCATTGAAATGTTACTCAATTTAGGCGGAGATGCCATTGAACCCATAGTATTTCATAGCGACGCAATTTATGTATTAATTCGTCAATGTGTGGGAGCGAGGGATGCGTTAAAGGAGGAATAGTGCATCGGACAGAAAAAACTCGTGTCCCTAAAGAATATCCAGTCGTTTCCATAGAAACGTTACTCAATTTAGAAGGAGATGTCATAGAACTCATAGTACTTCATAGCGACGCAATTTCTGTGTTAATTCGTTAATGTGAGGGAGCGAGGGATGCAGTAAAGAAGGAATAGTGCATCGGACGGGAGAAACTCGTGTCCCAAAAGAATATCCAGTCGATTCCATAGCAACGTTACTCAATTTAGAAGGAGATGTCATAGAACCCATAGTATTTCATAGCGACGCAATTTCCGTGTTAATTCGTCAGTGTGAGGGAGCGAGGGATGCAGTAAACAAGGAATAGTGCATCGGACGGGAGAAAATCGTGTCCCAAAAGAATATCCATTCGTTTCCATAGAAAAGTTACTCAATTCAGAAGGAGATGTCATAGAACCCATAGTATATCATAGCGACGCAATTTCTGTGTTAATTCGTCAATGTGAGGGAGCGAGGGATGCAGTAAAGAAGGAATAGTGAATCGGACAGGAGAAACTCGTGTCCCAAAAGAATATCCAGTCGTTTCCATAGAAATGTTACTCAATTTAGAAGGAGATGTCATAGAACGCACAGTATTTCATAGCGATCAATTTCTGTGTTAATTCGTCAATGTGTGGGAGCGAGGGATGCAGTAAAGAAGGAATAGTGCATCGGACAGGAGAAACTAGTGTCACAAAAGAATATCCAGTCGTTTCCATAGAAACGTTACTCAATTTAGAAGGAGATGTCATAGAAAATATAGTATTTCATAGCGACGCAATATCTGGGTTAATTCGTCAATGTGAAGGAGCGAGGGATGCAGTAAAGAAGGAATAGTGCATCGGACAGGAGAAACTCGTGTCCCAAAAGAATATCCAGTCTTTTCCATAGAAACGTTACTCAATTTAGAAGGAGATGTCATAGAACCCACAGTATTTCATAGCGACGCAATTTCTGTGTTAATTCGTCAATGTCAGGGAGCGAGGGATGCAGTAAAGAAGGAATAGTGCATCGGAAAGGAGAAACTCGTGTCCCAAAAGAATATCCAGTCGTTTCCATACAAACGTTACTCAATTTAGAAGGAGATGTCATAGAACCCATAGTATTTCATAGCGACGCGATTTCTGTGTTAATTCGTCAATGTGTAGGAGCGAGGGATGCAGTAAAGAAGGAATAGTGCATCGGACAGGAGAAACTCGTGTCACAAAAGAATATCCAGTCGTTTCCAAAGAAACGTTACTCAATTTAGAAGGAGATGTCATAGAACCCATGGTATTTCATAGCGACGCAATTTCTGTGCTAATTCGTCAATGTGAGGGAGCGAGGGATGCGTTAAAGGAGG
The DNA here is from genome assembly GCF_021461385.2 of Schistocerca piceifrons. Lineage (NCBI taxonomy): Eukaryota > Metazoa > Arthropoda > Insecta > Orthoptera > Acrididae > Schistocerca > Schistocerca piceifrons. Next base: position 805,861,815 of record NC_060141.1, on the reverse strand, counting down.
AATAGAGCATCGGACAGTAGAAACTCGTGTCCCAAAAGAATATCCAGTCGTTTCCACAGAATCGTTACTCAATTTAGAAGGAGATGTCATAGAAAACATAGCATTTCATAGCGACGCAATTTCTGTGTTAATTAGTCAATGTGAGGGAGCGAGGTATGCAGTAAAGAAGGAATAGTGCAACGGACAGGAAAAACGCGTGTCCCAAAAGAATATCCAATCGTTTCCATAGAAACTTTACTCAATTTAGAAAGAGATGTCATAGAACCCATAGTATTTCATAGCGACGCAATTTCTGTGTTAATTCGTCAATGTGAGGGTGCGAGGGATGCAGTAAAGAAGGAATAGAGCATCGGACAGGAGAAACTCGTGTCCCAAAAGAATATCCTTTCGTTTCCATAGAAACGTTACTCAGTTTAGAAGGAGATGTCATAGAACCCATAGTATTTCATAGCGACGCAATTTCGGTGTTAATTCGTCAATGTGTGGGAGCGAGGGATGCGTTAAAGGGGGAATAGTGCATCGGACAGGAGGAACTCGTGTCCCAAAAGAATATCCAGTCGTTTCCATAGAAACGTTACTCAATTTAGAAGGAGATGTCATAGAACCCATAGTATTTCATAGCGAAGCAATTTCTGTGTTATTCGTCAATGTGAGGGAGCGAGGGATGCACTAAAGAAGGAATAATGCATCGGAAAGGACATAGTCGTATCCCAAAAGAGAATCCTGTTGTTACCTTAGAAACGTTACTCTATTAAGAAGGAGATGTCATAGAACCCATAGTATTTCATAGCGACACAATTTCTGTGTTAATTAGTCAATGTGAGGGAGCGAGGGATGTAGTAAAGAAGGAATAGTGCAACGGATAGGAGAAACTCGTGTCCCAAAGGAATATCCATTCGTTTCCATAGAAACGTTACTCAATTTAGAAGGAGATGTCATAGAACCCATAGTATTTCATAGCGACGCAATTTATGTGTTAATTCGTCAATGTGAGGGAGCGAGGGATGCAGTAAAGAAGAAATAGTGCATCGGACAGGAGAAACTCGTGTCCCAAAAGAATATCCATTCGTTTCCACAGAAACGTTACTCAATTTAGAAGGAGATGTCATAGAACCCATAATATTCCATAGCGACGCAATTTCTGTGTTAATTCGTCAATGTGAGGGAGCGAGGGATGCAGTAAAGAAGGAATAGTGCATCGGACAGGAGAATATCGTGTCCCAAAAGAATATCCAGTCGTTTCCATAGAAACGTTACTCAATTTAGAAGGAGATGTCATAGAACCAATAGTATTTCATAGCGACGCAATTTCTGTGTTAATTCGTCAATGTGTGGGAGCGAGGGATGCGTTAAAGGAGGAATAGTGCATCGGACAGGAGAAACTCGTGTCCCAAAAGAATATCCAGTCGTTTCCATAGAAACGTTACTCAATTTAGAAGGAGATGTCATAGAAATCATAGTATTTTATAGCGACGCAATTTCTGTGTTAATTCGTCAATGTGAGGGAGCGAGGGATGCAGTAAAGAAGGAATATTGCATCGGACAGGAGAAACTCGTGTCCCAAAAGAATATCCAGTCGTTTACATTGAAACGCTACTCAATTTAGAAGGTGATGTCATAGAACCCATAGTATTTCATAGCGACGCAATTTCTGTGTTAATTCGTCAATGTGAGGGAGCGAGGGGTGCAGTAAAGAAGGAATAGTGCATAGGACAGGAGAAACTCGTGTCCCAAAAGAATATCCAGTCGTTTCCATAGAAACGTTACTCAATTTAGAAGGAGATGTCATAGAACCCATAGTATTTCATAGCGACGCAATTTCTGTGTTAATTCGTCAATGTGTGGGAGCGAGGGATGCGTTAAAGGAGGAATAGTGCATCGGACAGGAGAAACTCGTGTCCCAAAAGAATATCCAGTCGTATCCATAGAAACGTTACTCAATTTAGAAGGTGTTGTCATAGAATCCATAGTAATTCATAGCGACGCAATTTCTGTGTTAATTCGTCAATGTGAGGGAGCGAGGGATGCAGAAAAGAAGGAATAGTGCATCGGAAAGGACATAGTCGTATCCCAAAAGAGAATCCTGTTGTTTCCTTAGAAACGTTACTCTATTAAGAAGGAGATGTCATAGAACCCATAGTATTTCATAGCGACACAATTTCTGTGTTAATTAGTCAATGTGAGGGAGCGAGGGATGCAGTAAAGAAGGAATAATGCAACGGATAGGAGAAACTCGTGTCCCAAATGAATATCCAGTCCTTTCCATAGAAACGTTACTCAATTTAGAGGGAGATGTCATAGAACCCATAGTATTTCATAGCGACGCAATTTCTGTGTTAAAATCGTCAATGTGAGGGAGCGAGGGATGCAATAAAGAAGGAATAGTGCATCGGACAGGAGGAACTCGTGTCCCAAAAGAATATCCAGTCGTTTCCATAGAAACGTTACTCAATTTAGAAGGAGATGTCATAGATCCCATAGTATTTCATAGCGACGCAATTTCTGTGTTAATTAGTCAATGTGAGGGAGCGAGGTATGCAGTAAAGAAGGAATAGTGCAACGGACAGGAAAAACGCGTGTCCCAAAAGAATATCCAGTTGTTTCCATAGAAACGTTACTCAATTTAGAAAGAGATGTCATAGAACCCATAGTATTTCATAGCGACGCAATTTCTGTGTTAATTCGTCAATGTGAGGGAACGAGGGATGCAGTAAAGAAGGAATAGAGCATCGGACAGGAGAAACTCGTGTCCCAAAAGAATATCCAGTCGTTTCCATAGAAACATTACTCAAATTAGAAGGAGATGTCATAGAACCCATAGTATTTCATAGCGGCGCAATTTCTGTGTTAATTTGTCAATGTTAGGGAGCGAGGGATGCAGTAAAGAAGGAATAGTGCATCGGAAACTACATAGTCGTATCCCAAAAGAGAATCCTGTTGTTTCCTTAGAAACGTTACTCTATTAAGAAGGAGATGTCATAGAATCCATAGTATTTCATAGCGACGCAATTTCTGTGTTAATTCGTTAATGTGAGGGGGCGAGGGATGCAGTAAAGATGGAATAGTGCATCGGACAGGAGAAACTCGTGTCCCAAAAGAATATCCATTCGTTTCCATAGAAACGTTACTCAAATTAGAAGGAGATGTCATAGAACCCATAGTATTTCATAGCGGCGCAATTCCTGTGTTAATTTGTCAATGTTAGGGAGCGAAGGATGCAGTAAAGAAGGAATAGTGCATCGGACAGGAGAAACTCGTGCCCCAAGAGAACATCCAGTCGTTTCCATAGAAATGTAACTCAATTTAGAAGGAGATGACATAGAACCCATAGTATTTCATAGCGGCGCAATTTCTGTGTTAATTTGTCAATGTTAGGGAGCGAGGGATGCAGTAAAGAAGGAATGAAGGAATAGTGCATTGGAAAGGACATAGTCGTATCCCAAAAGAGAATCCTGTTGTTTCCTTAGAAACGTTACTCTATTAAGAAGGAGATGTCATAGAACCCATTGTATTTCATGGCGACAATATTTTTGTGTTAATTCGTCAATGTGAGGGAGCGAGGGATGCAGTAAGGAAAGAATAGTACATCGGGCAGGAGAAACTAGTGTCCCAAGAGAATATCCAGTCGTTTCCACAGAAACGTAACTCAATTTAGAAGGAGATGACATAGAACCCATAGTATTTCGTAGCGACGCAATTTCTGTGTTAATTCGTCAATGTGTGGGAGCGAGGTATGCAGTTAAGAAGGAATAGTGCATCGGACAGGAGAAACTCGTGTCCCAAAAGAATATCCAGTCGTTTTCATAGAAACGTTACTCAATTTAGAAGAAGATGTCATAGAACCCATAGTATTTCATAGCGACGCAATTTCTGTGTTCATTCGTCAATGTGAGGGAGCGAGGTATGCAGTAAAGAAGGAATAGTGCATCGGACATGAGAAACTCGTGTCCCAAAAGAATATCCAGTCGCTTCCATTGAAATGTTACTCAATTTAGGCGGAGATGCCATTGAACCCATAGTATTTCATAGCGACGCAATTTATGTATTAATTCGTCAATGTGTGGGAGCGAGGGATGCGTTAAAGGAGGAATAGTGCATCGGACAGAAAAAACTCGTGTCCCTAAAGAATATCCAGTCGTTTCCATAGAAACGTTACTCAATTTAGAAGGAGATGTCATAGAACTCATAGTACTTCATAGCGACGCAATTTCTGTGTTAATTCGTTAATGTGAGGGAGCGAGGGATGCAGTAAAGAAGGAATAGTGCATCGGACAGGAGAAACTCGTGTCCCAAAAGAATATCCAGTCGATTCCAAAGCAACGTTACTCAATTTAGAAGGAGATGTCATAGAACCCATAGTATTTCATAGCGACGCAATTTCCGTGTTAATTCGTCAGTGTGAGGGAGCGAGGGATGCAGTAAACAAGGAATAGTGCATCGGACGGGAGAAAATCGTGTCCCAAAAGAATATCCATTCGTTTCCATAGAAAAGTTACTCAATTCAGAAGGAGATGTCATAGAACCCATAGTATATCATAGCGACGCAATTTCTGTGTTAATTCGTCAATGTGAGGGAGCGAGGGATGCAGTAAAGAAGGAATAGTGAATCGGACAGGAGAAACTCGTGTCCCAAAAGAATATCCAGTCGTTTCCATAGAAATGTTACTCAATTTAGAAGGAGATGTCATAGAACGCACAGTATTTCATAGCGATCAATTTCTGTGTTAATTCGTCAATGTGTGGGAGCGAGGGATGCAGTAAAGAAGGAATAGTGCATCGGACAGGAGAAACTCGTGTCACAAAAGAATATCCAGTCGTTTCCATAGAAACGTTACTCAATTTAGAAGGAGATGTCATAGAAAATATAGTATTTCATAGCGACGCAATTTCTGGGTTAATTCGTCAATGTGAAGGAGCGAGGGATGCAGTAAAGAAGGAATAGTGCATCGGACAGGAGAAACTCGTGTCCCAAAAGAATATCCAGTCTTTTCCATAGAAACGTTACTCAATTTAGAAGGAGATGTCATAGAACCCACAGTATTTCATAGCGACGCAATTTCTGTGTTAATTCGTCAATGTCAGGGAGCGAGGGATGCAGTAAAGAAGGAATAGTGCATCGGAAAGGAGAAACTTGTGTCCCAAAAGAATATCCAGTCGTTTCCATACAAACGTTACTCAATTTAGAAGGAGATGTCATAGAACCCATAGTATTTCATAGCGACGCGATTTCTGTGTTAATTCGTCAATGTGTAGGAGCGAGGGATGCAGTAAAGAAGGAATAGTGCATCGGACAGGAGAAACTCGTGTCACAAAAGAATATCCAGTCGTTTCCAAAGAAACGTTACTCAATTTAGAAGGAGATGTCATAGAACCCATGGTATTTCATAGCGACGCAATTTCTGTGCTAATTCGTCAATGTGAGGGAGCGAGGGATGCGTTAAAGGAGGAATAGAGCATCGGACAGTAGAAACTCGTGTCCCAAAAGAATATCCAGTCGTTTCCACAGAAACGTTACTCAATTTAGAAGGAGATGTCATAGAAAACATAGCATTTCATAGCGACGCAATTTCTGTGTTAATTAGTCAATGTGAGGGAGCGAGGTATGCAGTAAAGAAGGAATAGTGCATCGGACAGGAAAAACGCGTGTCCCAAAAGAATATCCAGTCGTTTCCATAGAAACTTTACTCAATTTAGAAAGAGATGTCATAGAACCCATAGTATTTCATAGCGACGCAATTTCTGTGTTAATTCGTCAATGTGAGGGTGCGAGGGATGCAGTAAAGAAGGAATAGAGCATCGGACAGGAGAAACTCGTGTCCCAAAAGAATATCCTTTCGTTTCCATAGAAACGTTACTCAGTTTAGAAGGAGATGTCATAGAACCCATAGTATTTCATAGCGACGCAATTTCGGTGTTAATTCGTCAATGTGTGGGAGCGAGGGATGCGTTAAAGGGGGAATAGTGCATCGGACAGGAGGAACTCGTGTCCCAAAAGAATATCCAGTCGTTTCCATAGAAACGTTACTCAATTTAGAAGGAGATGTCATAGAACCCATAGTATTTCATAGCGAAGCAATTTCTGTGTTATTCGTCAATGTGAGGGAGCGAGGGATGCACTAAAGAAGGAATAATGCATCGGAAAGGACATAGTCGTATCCCAAAAGAGAATCCTGTTGTTACCTTAGAAACGTTACTCTATTAAGAAGGAGATGTCATAGAACCCATAGTATTTCATAGCGACACAATTTCTGTGTTAATTAGTCAATGTGAGGGAGCGAGGGATGTAGTAAAGAAGGAATAGTGCAACGGATAGGAGAAACTCGTGTCCCAAAGGAATATCCATTCGTTTCCATAGAAACGTTACTCAATTTAGAAGGAGATGTCATAGAACCCATAGTATTTCATAGCGACGCAATTTATGTGTTAATTCGTCAATGTGAGGGAGCGAGGGATGCAGTAAAGAAGAAATAGTGCATCGGACAGGAGAAACTCGTGTCCCAAAAGAATATCCATTCGTTTCCACAGAAACGTTACTCAATTTAGAAGGAGATGTCATAGAACCCATAATATTCCATAGCGACGCAATTTCTGTGTTAATTCGTCAATGTGAGGGAGCGAGGGATGCAGTAAAGAAGGAATAGTGCATCGGACAGGAGAATATCGTGTCCCAAAAGAATATCCAGTCGTTTCCATAGAAACGTTACTCAATTTAGAAGGAGATGTCATAGAACCAATAGTATTTCATAGCGACGCAATTTCTGTGTTAATTCGTCAATGTGTGGGAGCGAGGGATGCGTTAAAGGAGGAATAGTGCATCGGACAGGAGAAACTCGTGTCCCAAAAGAATATCCAGTCGTTTCCATAGAAACGTTACTCAATTTAGAAGGAGATGTCATAGAAATCATAGTATTTTATAGCGACGCAATTTCTGTGTTAATTCGTCAATGTGAGGGAGCGAGGGATGCAGTAAAGAAGGAATATTGCATCGGACAGGAGAAACTCGTGTCCCAAAAGAATATCCAGTCGTTTACATTGAAACGCTACTCAATTTAGAAGGTGATGTCATAGAACCCATAGTATTTCATAGCGACGCAATTTCTGTGTTAATTCGTCAATGTGAGGGAGCGAGGGGTGCAGTAAAGAAGGAATAGTGCATAGGACAGGAGAAACTCGTGTCCCAAAAGAATATCCAGTCGTTTCCATAGAAACGTTACTCAATTTAGAAGGAGATGTCATAGAACCCATAGTATTTCATAGCGACGCAATTTCTGTGTTAATTCGTCAATGTGTGGGAGCGAGGGATGCGTTAAAGGAGGAATAGTGCATCGGACAGGAGAAACTCGTGTCCCAAAAGAATATCCAGTCGTATCCATAGAAACGTTACTCAATTTAGAAGGTGTTGTCATAGAATCCATAGTAATTCATAGCGACGCAATTTCTGTGTTAATTCGTCAATGTGAGGGAGCGAGGGATGCAGAAAAGAAGGAATAGTGCATCGGAAAGGACATAGTCGTATCCCAAAAGAGAATCCTGTTGTTTCCTTAGAAACGTTACTCTATTAAGAAGGAGATGTCATAGAACCCATAGTATTTCATAGCGACACAATTTCTGTGTTAATTAGTCAATGTGAGGGAGCGAGGGATGCAGTAAAGAAGGAATAATGCAACGGATAGGAGAAACTCGTGTCCCAAATGAATATCCAGTCCTTTCCATAGAAACGTTACTCAATTTAGAGGGAGATGTCATAGAACCCATAGTATTTAACAGCGACGCAATTTCTGTGTTAAAATCGTCAATGTGAGGGAGCGAGGGATGCAATAAAGAAGGAATAGTGCATCGGACAGGAGGAACTCGTGTCCCAAAAGAATATCCAGTCGTTTCCATAGAAACGTTACTCAATTTAGAAGGAGATGTCATAGATCCCATAGTATTTCATAGCGACGCAATTTCTGTGTTAATTCGTCAATGTGTGGGAGCGAGGAATGTGTTAAAGGAGGAATAGTGCATCGGACAGGAGAAACTCGTGTCCCAAAAGAATATCCAGTCGTTTCCATAGAAACGTTACTCAATTTAGAAGGAGATGTCATAGAAAACATAGTATTTCATAGCGACGCAATTTCTGTGTTAATTAGTCAATGTGAGGGAGCGAGGGATGCAGTAAAGAAGGAATAGTGCAACGGACAGGAGAAACGCGTGTCCCAAAAGAATATCCAGTCGTTTCCATAGAAACGTTACTAAATTTAGAAAGAGATGTCATAGAACCCATAGTATTTCATAGCGACGCAATTTCTGTGTTAATTCGTCAATGTGAGGGAGCGAGGGATGCAGTAAAGAAGGAATAGAGCATTGGACAGGAGAAACTCTTGTCCCAAAAGAATATCCAGTCGTTTCCATAGAAACGTTACTAAATTTAGAAAGAGATGTCATAGAACCCATAGTATTTCATAGCGACGCAATTTCTGTGTTAATTCGTCAATGTGAGGGAGCGAGGGATGCAGTAAAGAAGGAATAGAGCATTGGACAGGAGAAACTCGTGTCCCAAAAGAATATCCAGTCGTTTCCATAGAAACGTTACTAAATTTAGAAAGAGATGTCATAGAACCCATAGTATTTCATAGCGACGCAATTTCTGTGTTAATTCGTCAATGTGAGGGAGCGAGGGATGCAGTAAAGAAGGAATAGAGCATTGGACAGGAGAAACTCGTGTCCCAAAAGAATATCCAGTCGTTTCCATAGAATCATTACTCAATTTAGAAGGAGAAGTCATGGAACCCACAGTATTTCATAGCGACGCAATTTCTGTGTTAATTCGTCAATGTGTGGGAGCGAGGGATGCGTTAAAGGAGGAATAGTGCATCGGACAGGAAAAACTCGTGTCCCAAAAGAATATCCAGTCGTATCCATAGAAACGTTACTCAATTTAGAAGGTGTTGTCATAGAATCCATAGTAATTCATAGCGACGCAATTTCTGTGTTAATTCGTCAATGTGAGGGAGCGAGGGATGCAGAAAAGAAGGAATAGTGCGTCGGAAAGGACATAGTCGTATCCCAAAAGAGAATCCTGTTGTTTCCTTAGAAACGTTACTCTATTAAGAAGGAGATGTCATAGAACCCATAGTATTTCATAGCGACACAATTTCTGTGTTAATTAGTCAATGTGAGGGAGCGAGGGATGCAGTAAAGAAGGAATAATGCAACGGATAGGAGAAACTCGTGTCCCAAATGAATATCCAGTCCTTTCCATAGAAACGTTACTCAATTTAGAGGGAGATGTCATAGAACCCATAGTATTTCATAGCGACGCAATTTCTGTGTTAAAATCGTCAATGTGAGGGAGCGAGGGATGCAATAAAGAAGGAATAGTGCATCGGACAGGAGAAACTCGTGTCCCAAAAGAATATCCAGTCGTTTCCATAGAAACGTTACTCAATTTAGAAGGAGATGTCATAGAACCCATAGTATTTCATAGCGACGCAATTTCTGTGTTAATTCGTCAATGTGTGGGAGCGAGGGATGCGTTAAAGGAGGAATAGTGCATCGGACAGGAGAAACTCGTGTCCCAAAAGAATATCCAGTCGTTTCCATAGAAACGTTACTCAATTTAGAAGGAGATGTCATAGAAAACATAGTATTTCATAGCGACGCAATTTCTGTGTTAATTAGTCAATGTGAGGGAGCGAGGGATGCAGTAAAGAAGGAATAGTGCAACGGACAGGAGAAACGCGTGTCCCAAAAGAATATCCAGTCGTTTCCATAGAAACGTTACTAAATTTAGAAAGAGATGTCATAGAACCCATAGTATTTCATAGCGACGCAATTTCTGTGTTAATTCGTCAATGTGAGGGAGCGAGGGATGCAGTAAAGAAGGAACAGAGCATTGGACAGGAGAAACTCGTGTCCCAAAAGAATATCCAGTCGTTTCCATAGAATCGTTACTCAATTTAGAAGGAGAAGTCATGGAACCCACAGTATTTCATAGCGATGCAATTTCTGTGTTAATTCGTCAATGTGAGGGAGCGAGGGATGCAGTAAAGAAGGAATAGTGCATCCGACAGGAGAAACTCGTGTCCCAAAAGAATATCCAGTCGTTTCCATTGAAACGTTACTCAATTTAGAAGGAAATGTCATAGAACCCATAGTATTTCATAGCGACGCAATTTCGGTGTTAATTCGTCACTGTGAGGGAGCGAGGGATGCAGTAAAGAAGAGATAGTGCATCGGACAGGAGAAACTCGTGTCCCAAAAGAATATCCAGTCGTTTCCATAGAAACGTTACTCAATTTAGAAGGAGATGTCATAGAACCCATAATATTCCATAGCGACGCAATTTCTGTGTTAATTCGTCAATGTGTGGGAGCGAGGGATGCGTTAAAGCAGGAATAGTGCATCGGACAGGAGAAACTCGTGTCCCAAAAGAATATCCAGTCGTTTCCATAGAAACGTTACTCAATTTAGAAGGAGATGTCATAGAACCCATAGTATTTCATAGCGACGCAATTTCCGTGTTAATTCGTCAATGTGAGGGAGCGAGGGATGCAGTAAAGAAGGAATAGTGCATCGGACAGGAGAAACTCGTGTCCCTAAAGAATATCCAGTCGTTTCCATAGAAACGTTACTCAATTTAGAAGGAGATGTCATAGAACCCATAGTATTTCATAGCGACGCAATTTCTTTGTTAATTCGTCAATGTGAGGGAGCGAGGGATGCAGTAAAGAAGGAATAGTGCATCGCACAGGAGAAACTCGTGTCACAAAAGAATATCCAGTCGTTTCCATAGAAACGATACTCAATTGAGAAGGAGATGTCATAGAACCCATAGTATTTCATAGCGACGCAATTTCTGTGTTAATTCGTCAGTGTGAGGGAGCGAGGGATGCAGTAAACAAGGAATAGTGCATCGGACGGGAGAAACTCGTGTCACAAAAGAATATCCAGTCGTTTCCATAGAAACGATACTCAATTTAGAAGGAGATGTCATAGAACGCACAGTATTTAATAGCGATCAATTTCTGTGTTAATTCGTCAATGTGTGGGAGCGAGGGATGCGTTAAAGTAGGAATAGTGCATCGGACAGGAGAAACTCGTGTCCCAAAAGAATATCCAGTCGTTTCCATAGAAACGTTACTCAATTTAGAAGGAGATGTCATAGAAAACATAGTATTTCATAGCGACGCAATTTCTGTGTTAATTCGTCAATGTGAGGGAGCGAGGGATGCAGTAAAGAAGGAATAGTGCATCGGACAGGAGAAACTCGTGTCCCAAAAGAATATCCAGTCGTTTCCATAGAAACGTTACTCAATTTAGAAGGAGATGTCATAGAACCCATAGTATTTCATAGCGACGCAATTTCTGTGTTAATTCGTCAATGTCAGGGAGCGAGGGATGCAGTAAAGAAGGAATAGTGCATCGGAAAGGAGAAACTCGTGTCCCAAAAGAATATCCAGTCATTTCCATACAAACGTTACTCAATTTAGAAGGAGATGTCATAGAACCCATAGTATTTCATAGCGACGCAATTTCTGTGTTAATTCGTCAATGTGTAGGAGCGAGGGATGCAGTAAAGAAGGAATAGTGCATCAGACAGGAGAAACTCGTGTCACAAAAGAATATCCAGTCGTTTCCAAAGAAACGTTACTCAATTTAGAAGGAGATGTCATAGAACCCATGGTATTTCATAGCGACGCAATTTCTGTGTTAATTCGTCAATGTGAGGGAGCGAGGGATGCAGTAAAGAAGGAATAGAGCATCGGACAGGAGAAACTCGTGTCCCAAAAGAATATCCAGTCGTTTCCATAGAAACGTTACTCAATTTAGAAGGAGATGTCATAGAACCCATAGTATTTCATAGCGACGCAATTTCTGTGTTAATTCGTCAATGTGTGGGAGCGAGGAATGCGTTAAAGGAGGAATAGTGCATCGGACAGGAGAAACTCGTGTCCCAAAAGAATTGCCAGTCGTATCCATAAAAACGTTACTCAATTTAGAAGGAGATGTCATAGAACACATAGTATTTCATAGCGACGCAATTTCTGTGTTAATTCGTCAATGTGAGGGAGCGAGGGATGCAGTAAAGAAGGAATAGTGCATCGGACAGGAGAAACTCGTGTCCCAAAAGAATATCCAGTCATTTCCATAGAAAAGTTACTCAATTTAGAAGGAGATGTCATAGAACTCATAGTATTTCACAGCGACGCAAATTCTGTGTTAATTCGTCAATGTGAGGGAGCGAGGGATGCAGTAAAGAAGGAATAGTGCATCCGACAGGAGAAACTCGTGTCCCAAAAGAATATCCAGTCGTTTCCATTGAAACGTTACTCAATTTAGAAGGAGATGTCATAGAACCCATAGTATTTCATAGGGACGCAATTTCTGTGTTAATTCGTCAATATGAGGGAGCGAGGGATGCAGTAAAGAAGGAATAGTGCATCGATAAGGACATAGTCGTATCCCAAAAGAGAATCCTGTTGTTTCCTTAGAAACGTTACTCTATTAAGAAGGAGATGTCATAGAACCCATAGTATTTCATAGCGACACAATTTCTGTGTTAATTAGTCAATGTGAGGGAGCAAGGGATGCAGTAAAGAAGGAATAGTGCAACGGATAGGAGAAACTCGTGTCCCAAAAGAACATCCAGTCGTTTGCATAGAAACGTTACTCAATTTAGAAGGATATGTCATAGAACCCATAGTATTTCATAGCGACGCAATTTCTGTGTTAAAATCGTCAATGTGAGGGAGCGAGGGATGCAATAGAGAAGGAATAGTGCATCGGACAGGAGAAACTCGTGTCCCAAAAGAATATCCAGTCGTTTCCATAGAAACGTTACTCAATTTAGAAGGAGATGTCATAGAACCCATAGTATTTCATAGCGACGCAATTTCTGTGTTAATTCGTCAATGTGTGGGAGCGAGGGATGCGTTAAAGGAGGAATAGTGCATCGGACAGGAGAAACTCGTGTCCCAAAAGAATATCCAGTCGTTTCCATAGAAACGTTACTCAATTTAGAAGGAGATGTCATAGAAAGCATAGTATTTCATAGCGACGCAATTTCTGTGTTAATTAGTCAATGTGAGGGAGCGAGGGATGCAGTAAAGAAGGAATAGTGCAACGGACAGGAGAAACGCGTGTCCCAAAAGAATATCCAGTCGTTTCCATAGAAACGTTACTAAATTTAGAAAGAGATGTCATAGAACACATAGTATTTCATAGCGACGCAATTTATGTGTTAATTCGTCAATGTGAGGGAGCGAGGGATGCAGTAAAGAAGGAATAGTGCATCGGACAGGAGAAACTCGTGTCACAAAAGAATATCCAGTCGTTTCCATAGAAACGATACTCAATTTAGAAGGAGATGTCATAGAACCCATAGTATTTCATAGCGACGCAATTTCTGTGTTAATTCGTCAGTGTGAGGGAGCGAGGGATGCGGTAAACAAGGAGTAGTGCATCGGACGGGAGAAACTCGTGTCCCAAAAGAATATCCATTCGTTTCCATAGAAACGTTGCTCAATTCAGAAGGAGATGTCATAGAACCCATAGTATTTCATAGCGACGCAATTTCTGTGTTAATTCGTCAATGTGAGGGAGCGAGGGATGCAGTAAAGAAGGAATAGTGAATCGGACAGGAGAAACTCGTGTCACAAAAGAATATCCAGTCGTTTCCATAGAAATGTTACTCAATTTAGAAGGAGATGTCATAGAACCCATAGTATTTCATAGCGACGCAATTTCTGTGTTAATTCGTCAATGTGTAGGAGCGAGGGATGCAGTAAAGAAGGAATAGTGCATCGGACAGGAGAAACTCGTGTCACAAAAGAATATCCAGTCGTTTCCAAAGAAACGTTACTCAATTTAGAAGGAGATGTCATAGAACCCATGGTATTTCATAGCGACGCAATTTCTGTGTTAATTCGTCAATGTGAGGGAGCGAGGGATGCAGTAAAGAAGGAATAGAGCATCGGACAGGAAAAACTCGTGTCCCAGAAGAATATCCAGTCGTTACCATAGAAACGTTACTCAATTTAGAAGGAGATGTCATAGAACCCATAGTATTTCATAACGACGCAATTTCTGTGTTAATTCGTCAATGTGTGGGAGCGAGGAATGCGTTAAAGGAGGAATAGTACATCGGACAGGAGAAACTCGTGTCCCAAAAGAATTGCCAGTCGTATCCATAGAATCGTTACTCAATTTAGAATGAGATGCCATAGAACACATAGTATTTCATAGCGACGCAATTTCTGTGTTAATTCGTCAATGTGAGGGAGCGAGGGATGCAGTAAAGAAGGAATAGCGCATCGGACAGGAGAAACTCGTGTCCCAAAAGAATATCCAGTCATTTCCATAGAAAAGTTACTCAGTTTAGAAGGAGATGTCATAGAACCCATAGTATTTCATAGCGACGCAAATTATGTATTAATTCGTCAATGTGAGGGAGCGAGGGATGCAGTAAAGAAAGAATAGTGCATCCGACAGGAGAAACTCGTGTCCCAAAAGAATATCCAGTCGTTTCCATTGAAACGTTACTCAATTTAGAAGGAGATGGCATAGGATCCATAGTATTTCATAGCGACGCAATTTCGGTGTTAATTCGTCAATGTGTGGGAGCGAGGGATGCGTTAAAGGGGGAACAGTGCATCGGACAGGAGGAACTCGTGTCCCAAAAGAATATCCAGTCGTTTCCATAGAAACGTTACTCAATTTAGAAGGAGATGTCATAGAACCCATAGTATTTCATAGCGAAGCAATTTCTGTGTTATTCGTCAATGTGAGGGAGCGAGGGATGCACTAAAGAAGGAATAGTGCATCGGAAAGGACATAGTCGTATCCCAAAAGAGAATCCTGTTGTTTCCTTAGAAACGTTACTCTATTAAGAAGGAGATGTCATAGAACCCATAGTATTTCATAGCGACACAATTTCTGTATTAATTAGTCAATGTGAGGGAGCGAGGGATGCAGTAAAGAAGGAATAGTGCAACGGATAGGAGAAACTCGTGTCCCAAAAGAATATCCAGTCGTTTCCATAGAAACGTTACTCAATTTAGAAGGAGATGTCATAGAACTCATAGTATTTCATAGCGACGCAATTTCTGTGTTAAAATCGTCAATGTGAGGGAGCGAGGGATGCAATAAAGATGGAATAGTGCATCAGACAGGAGAAACTCGTGTCCCAAAAGAATATCCAGTCGTTTCCATAGAAACGTTACTCAATTTAGAAGGAGATGTCATAGAACCCATAGTATTTCATAGCGACGCAATTTCTGTGTTAATTCGTCAATGTGTGGGAGCGAGGGATACGTTAAAGGAGGAATAGTGCATCGGACAGGAGAAACTCGTGTCCCAAAAGAATATCCAGTCGTTTCCATAGAAACGTTACTCAATTTAGAAGGAGACGTCATAGAAAACATAGTATTTCATAGCGACGCAATTTCTGTGTTAATTAGTCAATGTGAGGGAGCGAGGGATGCAGTTAGGAAGGAATAGTGCAACGGACAGGAGAAACGCGTGTCCCAAAAGAATATCCAGTCGTTTCCATAGAAACGTTACTAAATTTAGAAAGAGATGTCATAGAACCCATAGTATTTCATAGCGACGCAATTTCTGTGTTAATTCTTCAATGTGAGGGAGCGAGGGATGCAGTAAAGAAGGAATAGTGCATCGGACAGGAGATACTCGTGTCACAAAAGAATATCCAGTCGTTTCCATAGAAACGTTACTCAATTTAGCAGGAGATGTCATAGAAAACATAGTATTTCATAGCGACGAAATTTCTGTGTTAATTCGTCAATGTGAGGGAGCGAGGGATGCAGTAAAGAATTAAAAGTGCATCGGACAGGAGAAACTCGTGTCCCAAAAGAATATCCAGTCGCATCCATAGAAACGTTACTCAATTTAGAAGGAGATGTCATAGAACCCATAGTATTTCATAGCGACGCAATTTCTTTGTTAATTCGTCAATGTGAAGGAGCGAGGGATGCAGTAAAGAAGGAATAGTGCATCGGACAGGAGAAACTCGTGTCACAAAAGAATATCCAGTCGTTTCCATAGAAACGGTACTCAATTTAGAAGGAGATGTCATAGAACCCATAGTATTTCATAGCGACGCAATTTCTGTGTTAGTTCGTCAGTTTGAGGGAGCGAGGGATGCAGTAAACAAGGAGTAGTGCATCGGACGGTAGAAACTCGTGTCCCAAAAGAATATCCATTCGTTTCCATAGAAACGTTACTCAATTCAGAAGGAGATGTCATAGAACCCATAGTATTTCATAGCGACGCAATTTCTGTGTTAATTCGTCAATGTGAGGGAGCGAGGGTTGCAGTAAAGAAGGAATAGTGAATCGGACAGGAGAAACTCGTGTCCCAAAAGAATATCCAGTCGTTTCCATAGAAATGTTACTCAATTTAGAAGGAGATGTCATAGAACGCACAGTATTTCATAGCGATCAATTTCTGTGTTAATTCGTCAATGTGTGGGAGCGAGGGATGCGTTAAAGGAGGAATAGTGCATCGGACAGGAGAAACTCGTGTCCCAAAAGAATATCCAGTCGTTTCCATAGAAACGTTACTCAATTTAGAAGGAGATGTCATAGAAAACATAGTATTTCATAGCGACGCAATTTCTGGGTTAATTCGTCAATGTGAGGGAGTGAGGGATGCAGTAAAGAAGGAATAGTGCATCGGAAAGGACATAGTCGTATCCCAAAAGAGAATCCAGTTGTTTCCTTAGAAACGTTACTCTATTAAGAAGGAGATGTCATAGAACCCATAGTATATCATAGCGACACAATTTCTGTGTTAATTAGTCAATGTGAGGGAGCGAGGGATGCAGTAAAGAAGGAATAGTGCAACGGATGGGAGAAACTCGTGTCCCAAAAGAATATCCAGTCGTTTCCATAGAAACGTTACTCAATTTAGAAGGAGATGTCATAGAACCCATAGTATTTCATAGCGACGCAATTTGTGTGTTAATTCGTCAATGTGAGGGAGCGAGGGACGCAGTAAAGAAGGAATAGTGCATTGGACTGGAGAAACTCGTGTCCCAAAAGAATATCCAGTCGTTTCCATAGAAATGTTACTCAATTTAGAAGGAGATGTCATAGAACGCACAGTATTTAATAGCGATCAATTTCTGTGTTAATTCGTCAATGTGTGGGAGCGAGGGATGCGTTAAAGGAGGAATAGTGCATCGGACAGGAGAAACTCGTGTCCCAAAAGAATATCCAGTCGTTTCCATAGAAACGTTACTCAATTTAGAAGGAGATGTCATAGAAAACATAGTATTTCATAGCGACGCAATTTCTGGGTTAATTCGCCAATGTGAGGGAGCGAGGGATGCAGTAAAGAAGGAATAGTGCATCGGAAAGGACATAGTCGTATCCCAAAAGAGAATCCTGTTGTTTCCTTAGAAACGTTACTCTATTAAGAAGGAGATGTCATAGAACCCATAGTATATCATAGCGACACAATTTCTGTGTTAATTAGTCAATGTGAGGGAGCGAGGGATGCAGTAAAGAAGGAATAGTGCAACGGATTGGAGAAACTCGTGTCCCAAAAGAATATCCAGTCGTTTCCATAGAAACGTTACTCAATTTAGAAGGAGATGTCATAGAACCCATAGTATATCATAGCGACGCAATTTCTGTGTTAATTCGTCAATGTGAGGGAGCGAGGGATGCAGTAAAGAAGGAATAGTGCATCGGACAGGAGAAACTCGTGTCCCAAAAGAATATCCAGTCGTTTCCATAGAAACGTTACTCAATTTAGAAGGAGATGTCATAGAACCCATAGTATTTCATAGCGACGCAATTTCTGTGTTAATTCGTCAATGTCAGGGAGCGAGGGATGCAGTAAAGAAGGAATAGTGCATCGGAAAGGAGAAACTCGTGTCCCAAAAGAATATCCAGTCGTTTCCATACAAACGTTACTCAATTTAGAAGGAGATGTCATAGAACCCATAGTATTTCATAGCGACGCAATTTCTGTGTTAATTCGTCAATGTGTAGGAGCGAGGGATGCAGTAAAGAAGGAATAGTGCATCAGACAGGAGAAACTCGTGTCACAAAAGAATATCCAGTCGTTTCCAAAGAAACGTTACTCAATTTAGAAGGAGATGTCATTGAACCCATGGTATTTCATAGCGACGCAATTTCTGTGTTAATTCGTCAATGTGAGGGAGCGAGGGATGCAGTAAAGAAGGAATAGAGCATCGGACAGGAGAAACTCGTGTCCCAAAAGAATATCCAGTCGTTTCCATAGAAACGTTACTCAATTTAGAAGGAGATGTCATAGAACCCATAGTATTTCATAGCGACGCAATTTCTGTGTTAATTCGTCAATGTGTGGGAGCGAGGAATGCGTTAAAGGAGGAATAGTGCATCGGACAGGAGAAACTCGTGTCCCAAAAGAATTGCCAGTCGTATCCATAAAAACGTTACTCAATTTAGAAGGAGATGTCATAGAACACATAGTATTTCATAGCGACGCAATTTCTGTGTTAATTCGTCAATGTGAGGGAGCGAGGGATGCAGTAAAGAAGGAATAGTGCATCGGACAGGAGAAACTCGTGTCCCAAAAGAATATC
Source organism: Schistocerca piceifrons (assembly GCF_021461385.2). Taxonomy (NCBI): domain Eukaryota; kingdom Metazoa; phylum Arthropoda; class Insecta; order Orthoptera; family Acrididae; genus Schistocerca; species Schistocerca piceifrons. The sequence continues at coordinate 805,843,235 of NC_060141.1, read as the reverse complement.
AGTCATTTCCATAGAAAAGTTACTCAATTTAGAAGGAGATGTCATAGAACCCATAGTATTTCACAGCGACGCAAATTCTGTGTTAATTCGTCAATGTGAGGGAGCGAGGGATGCAGTAAAGAAGGAATAGTGCATCCGACAGGAGAAACTCGTGTCCCAAAAGAATATCCAGTTGTTTCCATTGAAACGTTACTCAATTTAGAAGGAGATGTCATAGAACCCATAGTATTTCATAGGGACGCAATTTCTGTGTTAATTCGTCAATATGAGGCAGCGAGGGATGCAGTAAAGAAGGAATAGTGCATCGATAAGGACATAGTCGTATCCCAAAAGAGAATCCGGTTGTTTCCTTAGAAACGTTACTCTATTAAGAAGGAGATGTCATAGAACCCATAGTATTTCATAGCGACACAATTTCTGTGTTAATTAGTCAATGTGAGGGAGCAAGGGATGCAGTAAAGAAGGAATAGTGCAACGGATAGGAGAAACTCGTGTCCCAAAAGAACATCCAGTCGTTTGCATAGAAACGTTACTCAATTTAGAAGGATATGTCATAGAACCCATAGTATTTCATAGCGACGCAATTTCTGTGTTAAAATCGTCAATGTGAGGGAGCGAGGGATGCAATAGAGAAGGAATAGTGCATCGGACAGGAGAAACTCGTGTCCCAAAAGAATATCCAGTCGTTTCCATAGAAACGTTACTCAATTTAGAAGGAGATGTCATAGAACCCATAGTATTTCATAGCGACGCAATTTCTGTGTTAATTCGTCAATGTGTGGGAGCGAGGGATGCGTTAAAGGAGGAATAGTGCATCGGACAGGAGAAACTCGTGTCCCAAAAGAATATCCAGTCGTTTCCATAGAAACGTTACTCAATTTAGAAGGAGATGTCATAGAAAGCATAGTATTTCATAGCGACGCAATTTCTGTGTTAATTAGTCAATGTGAGGGAGCGAGGGATGCAGTAAAGAAGGAATAGTGCAACGGACAGGAGAAACGCGTGTCCCAAAAGAATATCCAGTCGTTTGCATAGAAACGTTACTAAGTTTAGAAAGAGATGTCATAGAACACATAGTATTTCATAGCGACGCAATTTCTGTATTAATTCGTCAATGTGAGGGAGCGAGGGATGCAGTAAAGAAGGAATAGTGCATCGGACAGGAGAAACTCGTGTCACAAAAGAATATCCAGTCGTTTCCATAGAAACGATACTCAATTTAGAAGGAGATGTCATAGAACCCATAGTATTTCATAGCGACGCAATTTCTGTGTTAATTCGTCAGTGTGAGGGAGCGAGGGATGCGGTAAACAAGGAGTAGTGCATCGGACGGGAGAAACTCGTGTCCCAAAAGAATATCCATTCGTTTCCATAGAAACGTTACTCAATTCAGAAGGAGATGTCATAGAACCCATAGTATTTCATAGCGACGCAATTTCTGTGTTAATTCGTCAATGTGAGGGAGCGAGGGATGCAGTAAAGAAGGAATAGTGAATCGGACAGGAGAAACTCGTGTCACAAAAGAATATCCAGTCGTTTCCATAGAAATGTTACTCAATTTAGAAGTAGATGTCATAGAACCCATAGTATTTCATAGCGACGCAATTTCTGTGTTAATTCGTCAATGTGTAGGAGCGAGGGATGCAGTAAAGAAGGAATAGTGCATCGGACAGGAGAAACTCGTGTCACAAAAGAATATCCAGTCGTTTCCAAAGAAACGTTACTCAATTTAGAAGGAGATGTCATAGAACCCATGTTATTTCATAGCGACGCAATTTCTGTGTTAATTCGTCAACGTGAGGGAGCGAGGGATGCAGTAAAGAAGGAATAGAGCATCGGACAGGAGAAACTCGTGTCCCAAAAGAATATCCAGTCGTTACCATAGAAACGTTACTCAATTTAGAAGGAGATGTCATAGAACCCATAGTATTTCATAACGACGCAATTTCTGTGTTAATTCGTCAATGTGTGGGAGCGAGGAATGCGTTAAAGGAGGAATAGTGCATCGGACAGGAGAAACTCGTGTCCCAAAAGAATTGCCAGTCGTATCCATAGAAACGTTACTCAATTTAGAAAGAGATGTCATAGAACACATAGTATTTCATAGCGACGCAATTTCTGTGTTAATTCGTCAATGTGAGGGAGCGAGGGATGCAGTAAAGAAGGAATAGTGCATCGGACAGGAGAAACTCGTGTCCCAAAAGAATATCCAGTCATTTCCATAGAAAAGTTACTCAGTTTAGAAGGAGATGTCATAGAACCCATAGTATTTCATAGCGACGCAAATTCTGTATTAATTCGTCAATGTGAGGGAGCGAGGGATGCAGTAAAGAAAGAATAGTGCATCCGACAGGAGAAACTCGTGTCCCAAAAGAATATCCAGTCGTTTCCATTGAAACGTTACTCAATTTAGAAGGAGATGGCATAGGATCCATAGTATTTCATAGCGACGCAATTTCGGTGTTAATTCGTCAATGTGTGGGAGCGAGGGATGCGTTAAAGGGGGAACAGTGCATCGGACAGGAGGAACTCGTGTCCCAAAAGAATATCCAGTCGTTTCCATAGAAACGTTACTCAATTTAGAAGGAGATGTCATAGAACCCATAGTATTTCATAGCGAAGCAATTTCTGTGTTATTCGTCAATGTGAGGGAGCGAGGGATGCACTAAAGAAGGAATAGTGCATCGGAAAGGACATAGTCGTATCCCAAAAGAGAATCCTGTTGTTTCCTTAGAAACGTTACTCTATTAAGAAGGAGATGTCATAGAACCCATTGTATTTCATAGCGACACAATTTCTGTATTAATTAGTCAATGTGAGGGAGCGAGGGATGCAGTAAAGAAGGAATAGTGCAACGGATAGGAGAAACTCGTGTCCCAAAAGAATATCCAGTCGTTTCCATAGAAACGTTACTCAATTTAGAAGGAGATGTCATAGAACTCATAGTATTTCATAGCGACGCAATTTCTGTGTTAAAATCGTCAATGTGAGGGAGCGAGGGATGCAATAAAGAAGGAATAGTGCATCGGACAGGAGAAACTCGTGTCCCAAAAGAATATCCAGTCGTTTCCATAGAAACGTTACTCAATTTAGAAGGAGATGTCATAGAACCCATAGTATTTCATAGCGACGCAATTTCTGTGTTAATTCGTCAATGTGTGGGAGCGAGGGATACGTTAAAGGAGGAATAGTGCATCGGACAGGAGAAACTCGTGTCCCAAAAGAATATCCAGTCGTTTCCATAGAAACGTTACTCAATTTAGAAGGAGACGTCATAGAAAACATAGTATTTCATAGCGACGCAATTTCTGTGTTAATTAGTCAATGTGAGGGAGCGAGGGATGCAGTTAAGAAGGAATAGTGCAACGGACAGGAGAAACGCGTGTCCCAAAAGAATATCCAGTCGTTTCCATAGAAACGTTACTACATTTAGAAAGAGATGTCATAGAACCCATAGTATTTCATAGCGACGCAATTTCTGTGTTAATTCTTCAATGTGAGGGAGCGAGGGATGCAGTAAAGAAGGAATAGTGCATCGGACATGAGATACTCGTGTCACAAAAGAATATCCAGTCGTTTCCATAGAAACGTTACTCAATTTAGCAGGAGATGTCATAGAAAACATAGTATTTCATAGCGACGAAATTTCTGTGTTAATTCGTCAATGTGAGGGAGCGAGGGATGCAGTAAAGAATTAAAAGTGCATCGGACAGGAGAAACTCGTGTCCCAAAAGAATATCCAGTCGCATCCATAGAAACGTTACTCAATTTAGAAGGAGATGTCATAGAACCCATAGTATTTCATAGCGACACAATTTCTTTGTTAATTCGTCAATGTGAAGGAGCGAGGGATGCAGTAAAGAAGGAATAGTGCATCGGACAGGAGAAACTCGTGTCACAAAAGAATATCCAGTCGTTTCCATAGAAACGATACTCAATTTAGAAGGAGATGTCATAGAACCCATAGTATTTCATAGTGACGCAATTTCTGTGTTAATTCGTCAGTTTGAGGGAGCGAGGGATGCAGTAAACAAGGAGTAGTGCATCGGACGGTAGAAACTCGTGTCCCAAAAGAATATCCATTCGTATCCATAGAAACGTTACTCAATTCAGAAGGAGATGTCATAGAACCCATAGTATTTCATAGCGACGTAATTTCTGTGTTAATTCGTCAATGTGAGGGAGCGAGGGTTGCAGTAAAGAAGGAATAGTGAATCGGACAGGAGAAACTCGTGTCCCAAAAGAATATCCAGTCGTTTCCATAGAAATGTTACTCAATTTAGAAGGAGATGTCATAGAACGCACAGTATTTCATAGCGATCAATTTCTGTGTTAATTCGTCAATGTGTGGGAGCGAGGGATGCGTTAAAGGAGGAATAGTGCATCGGACAGGAGAAACTCGTGTCCCAAAAGAATATCCAGTCGTTTCCATAGAAACGTTACTCAATTTAGAAGGAGATGTCATAGAAAACATAGTATTTCATAGCGACGCAATTTCTGGGTTAATTCGTCAATGTGATGGAGTGAGGGATGCAGTAAAGAAGGAATAGTGCATCGGAAAGGACATAGTCGTATCCCAAAAGAGAATCCAGTTGTTTCCTTAGAAACGTTACTCTATTAAGAAGGAGATGTCATAGAACCCATAGCATATCATAGCGACACAATTTCTGTGTTAATTAGTCAATGTGAGGGAGCGAGGGATGCAGTAAAGAAGGAATAGTGCAACGGATAGGAGAAACTCGTGTCCCAAAAGAATATCCAGTCGTTTCCATAGAAACGTTACTCAATTTAGAAGGAGATGTCATAGAACCCATAGTATTTCATAGCGACGCAATTTGTGTGTTAATTCGTCAATGTGAGGGAGCGAGGGACGCAGTAAAGAAGGAATAGTGCATCGGACAGGAGAAACTCGTGTCCCAAAAGAATATCCAGTCGTTTCCACAGAAACGTTACTCAATTTAGAAGGAGATGTCATAGAACCCATAGTATTTCATAGCGACGCTATTTCTGTGTTAATTCGTCAATGTCAGGGAGCGAGGGATGCAGTAAAGAAGGAATAGTGCATCGGAAAGGAGAAACTCGTGTCCCAAAAGAATATCCAGTCGTTTCCATACAAACGTTACTCAATTTAGAAGGAGATGTCATAGAACCCATAGTATTTCATAGCGACGCAATTTCTGTGTTAATTCGTCAATGTGTAGGAGCGAGGGATGCAGTAAAGAAGGAATAGTGCATCAGACAGGAGAAACTCGTGTCACAAAAGAATATCCAGTCGTTTCCAAAGAAACGTTACTCAATTTAGAAGGAGATGTCATAGAACCCATGGTATTTCATAGCGACGCAATTTCTGTGTTAATTCGTCAATGTGAGGGAGCGAGGGATGCAGTAAAGAAGGAATAGAGCATCGGACAGGAGAAACTCGTGTCCCAAAAGAATATCCAGTCGTTTCCATAGAAACGTTACTCAATTTAGAGGGAGATGTCATAGAACCCATAGTATTTCATAGCGACGCAATTTCTGTGTTAATTCGTCAATGTGTGGGAGCGAGGAATGCGTTAAAGGAGGAATAGTGCATCGGACAGGAGAAACTCGTGTCCCAAAAGGATTGCCAGTCGTATCCATAGAAACGTTACTCAATTTAGAAGGAGATGTCATAGAAATCATAGTATTTTATAGCGACGCAATTTCTGTGTTAATTCGTATATGTGAGGGAGCGAGGGATGCAGTAAAGAAGGAATAGTGCATCGGACAGGAGAAACTCGTGTCCCAAAAGAATATCCAGTCGTTTCCATAGAAACGTTACTCAATTTAAAAGGAGATGTCATAGAACCCATATTATTTCATAGCGACGTAATTTCTGTGTTAATTCGTCAATGAGAGGGAGCGAGGGATGCGTTAAAGGAAGTATAGTGCATCGGACTGGAGAAACTCGTGTCCCAAAAGAATATCCAGTCGTTTCCATAGAAACGTTACTCAATTTAGAAGGAGATGTCATAGAAAACATAGTATTTCATAGCGACGCAATTTCTGTGTTAATTCGTCAATGTGAGGGAGCGAGGGATGCAGTAAAGAAGGAATAGTGCATCGGAAAGGACATAGTCGTATCCCAAAAGAGAATCCTGTTGTTTCCTTAGAAACGTTACTCTATTAAGAAGGAGATGTCATAGAACCCATAGTATTTCATAGCGACACAATTTCTGTGTTAATTAGTCAATGTGAGGGAGCGAGGGATGCAGTAAAGAAGGAATAGTGAAACGGATAGGAGAAACTCGTGTCCCAAAAGAACATCCAGTCGTTTCCATAGAAACGTTACTCAGTTTAGAAGGATATGTCATAGAACCCATAGTATTTCATAGCGACGCAATTTCTGTGTTAAAATCGTCAATGTGAGGGAGCGAGGGATGCAATAAAGAAGGAATAGTGCATCGGACAGGAGAGACTCGTGTCCCAAAAGAACATCCAGTCGTTTCCATAGAAACGTTACTCAATTTAGAAGGAGATGTCATAGAACCCATAGTATTTCATAGCGACGCAATTTCTGTGTTAATTCGTCAATGTGTGGGAGCGAGGGATGCGTTAAAGGAGGAATAGTGCATCGGACAGGAGAAACTCGTGTCCCAAAAGAATATCCAGTCGTTTCCATAGAAACGTTACTCAATTTAGAATGAGATGTCATAGAACCCATAGTATTTCATAGCGACGCAATTTCTTTGTTAATTCGTCAATGTGAGGGAGCGAGGGATGCAGTAAAGAAGGAATAGTGCATCGGACAGGAGAAACTCGTGTCACAAAAGAATATCCAGTCGTTTCCATAGAAACGATACTCAATTTAGAAGGAGATGTCATAGAACCCATAGTATTTCATAGCGACGCAATTTCTGTGTTAATTCGTCAGTGTGAGGGAGCGAGGGATGCAGTAAACAAGGAGTAGTGCATCGGATGGGAGAAACTCGTGTCCCAAAAGAATATCCATTCGTTTCCATAGAAACGTCACTCAATTCAGAAGGAGATGTCATAGAACCCATAGTATTTCATAGCGACGCAATTTCTGTGTTAATTCGTCAATGTGAGGGAGCGTGGGATGCAGTATTGAAGGAATAGTGAATCGGACAGGAGAAACTCGTGTCCCAAAAGAATATCCAGTCGTTTCCATAGAAATGTTACTCAATTTAGAAGGAGATGTCATAGAACCCATAGTATTTCATAGCGACGCAATTTCTTTGTTAATTCGTCAATGTGAGGGAGCGAGGGATGCAGTAAAGAAGGAATAGTGCATCGGACAGGAGAAACTCGTGTCACAAAAGAATATCCAGTCGTTTCCATAGAAACGATACTCAATTTAGAAGGAGATGTCATAGAACCCATAGTATTTCATAGCGACGCAATTTCTGTGTTAATTCGTCAGTGTGAGGGAGCGAGGGATGCAGTAAACAAGGAGTAGTGCATCGGACGGGAGAAACTCGTGTCCCAAAAGAATATCCATTCGTTTCAATAGAAACGTTACTCAATTCAGAAGGAGATGTCATAGAACCCATAGTATTTCATAGCGACGCAATTTCTGTGTTAATTCGTCAATGTGAGGGAGCGAGGGATGCAGTAAAGAAGGAATAGTGAATCGGACAGGAGAAACTCGTGTCCCAAAAGAATATCCAGTCGTTTCCATAGAAACGTTACTCAATTTAGAAGGAGATGTCATAGAAAACATAGTATTTCATAGCGACGCAATTTCTGTGTTAATTCGTCAATGTGAGGGAGCGAGGGATGCAGTAAAGAAGGAATAGTGCATCGGAAAGGACATAGTCGTATCCCAAAAGAGAATCCTGTTGTTTCCTTAGAAACGTTACTCTATTAAGAAGGAGATGTCATAGAACCCATAGTATTTCATAGCGACACAATTTCTGTGTTAATTAGTCAATGTGAGGGAGCGAGGGATGCAGTAAAGAAGGAATAGTGAAACGGATAGGAGAAACTCGTGTCCCAAAAGAACATCCAGTCGTTTCCATAGAAACGTTACTCAGTTTAGAAGGATATGTCATAGAACCCATAGTATTTCATAGCGTCGCAATTTCTGTGTTAAAATCGTCAATGTGAGGGAGCGAGGGATGCAATAAAGAAGGAATAGTGCATCGGACAGGAGAAACTCGTGTCCCAAAAGAATATCCAGTCGTTTCCATAGAAACGTTACTCAATTTAGAAGGAGATGTCATAGAACCCATAGTATTTCATAGCGACGCAATTTCTTTGTTAATTCGTCAATGTGAGGGAGCGAGGGATGCAGTAAAGAAGGAATAGTGCATCGGACAGGAGAAACTCGTGTCACAAAAGAATATCCAGTCGTTTCCATAGAAACGATACTCAATTTAGAAGGAGATGTCATAGAACCCATAGTATTTCATAGCGACGCAATTTCTGTGTTAATTCGTCAGTGTGAGGGAGCGAGGGATGCAGTACACAAGGAGTAGTGCATCGGACGGGAGAAACTCGTGTCCCAAAAGAATATCCATTCGTTTCCATAGAAACGTTACTCAATTCAGAAGGAGATGTCATAGAACCCATAGTATTTCATAGCGACGCAATTTCTGTGTTAATTCGTCAATGTGAGGGAGCGAGGGATGCAGTAAAGAAGGAATAGTGAATCGGACAGGAGAAACTCGTGTCCCAAAAGAATATCCATTCGTTTCCATAGAAATGTTACTCAATTTAGAAGGAGATGTCATAGAACCCATAGTATTTCATAGCGACGCAATTTCTTTGTTAATTCGTCAATGTGAGGGAGCGAGGGATGCAGTAAAGAAGGAATAGTGCATCGGACAGGAGAAACTCGTGTCACAAAAGAATATCCAGTCGTTTCCATAGAAACGATACTCAATTTAGAAGGAGATGTCATAGAACCCATAGTATTTCATAGCGACGCAATTTCTGTGTTAATTCGTCAGTGTGAGGGAGCGAGGGATGCAGTAAACAAGGAGTAGTGCATCGGAAGGGAGAAACTCGTGTCCCAAAAGAATATCCATTCGTTTCCATAGAAACGTTACTCAATTCAGAAGGAGATGTCATAGAACCCATAGTATTTCATAGCGACGCAATTTCTGTGTTAATTCGTCAATGTGAGGGAGCGAGGGATGCAGTAAAGAAGGAATAGTGAATCGGACAGGAGAAACTCGTGTCCCAAAAGAATATCCAGTCGTTTCCATAGAAACGTTACTCAATTTAGAGGGAGATGTCATAGAAAACATAGTATTTCATAGCGACGCAATTTCTGTGTTAATTCGTCAATGTGAGGGAGCGAGGGATGCAGTAAAGAAGGAATAGTGCATCGGAAAGGACATAGTCGTATCCCAAAAGAGAATCCTGTTGTTTCCTTAGAAACGTTACTCTATTAAGAAGGAGATGTCATAGAACCCATAGTATTTCATAGCGACACAATTTCTGTGTTAATTAGTCAATGTGAGGGAGCGAGGGATGCAGTAAAGAAGGAATAGTGAAACGGATAGGAGAAACTCGTGTCCCAAAAGAACATCCAGTCGTTTCCATAGAAACGTTACTCAGTTTAGAAGGATATGTCATAGAACCCATAGTATTTCATAGCGACGCAATTTCTGTGTTAAAATCGTCAATGTGAGGGAGCGAGGGATGCAATAAAGAAGGAATAGTGCATCGGACAGGAGAAACTCGTGTCCCAAAAGAATATCCAGTCGTTTCCATAGAAACGTTACTCAATTTAGAAGGAGATGTCATAGAACCCATAGTATTTCATAGCGACGCAATTTCTGTGTTAATTCGTCAATGTGTGGGAGCGAGGGATGCGTTAAAGGGGGAATAGTGCATCGGACAGGAGAAACTCGTGTCCCAAAAGAATATCCAGTCGTATCCATAGAAACGTTACTCAATTTAGAATGAGATGTCATAGAACCCATAGTATTTCATAGCGACGCAATTTCTTTGTTAATTCGTCAATGTGAGGGAGCGAGGGATGCAGTAAAGAAGGAATAGTGCATCGGACAGGAGAAACTCGTGTCACAAAAGAATATCCAGTCGTTTCCATAGAAACGATACTCAATTTAGAAGGAGATGTCATAGAACCCATAGTATTTCATAGCGACGCAATTTCTGTGTTAATTCGTCAGTGTGAGGGAGCGAGGGATGCAGTAAACAAGGAGTAGTGCATCGGACGGGAGAAACTCGTGTCCCAAAAGAATATCCATTCGTTTCCATAGAAACGTTACTCAATTCAGAAGGAGATGTCATAGAACCCATAGTATTTCATAGCGACGCAATTTCTGTGTTAATTCGTCAATGTGAGGGAGCGAGGGATGCAGTAAAGAAGGAATAGTGAATCGGACAGGAGAAACTCGTGTCCCAAAAGAATATCCAGTCGTTTCCATAGAAATGTTACTCAATTTAGAAGGAGATGTCATAGAACCCATAGTATTTCATAGCGACGCAATTTCTGTGTTAATTCGTCAATGTGTAGGAGCGAGGGATGCAGTAAAGAAGGAATAGTGCATCGGACAGGAGAAACTCGTGTCACAAAAGAATATCCAGTCGTTTCCTAAGAAACGTTACTCAATTTAGAAGGAGATGTCATAGAACCCATGGTATTTCATAGCGACGCAATTTCTGTGTTAATTCGTCAATGTGAGGGAGCGAGGGATGCAGTAAAGAAGGAATAGAGCATCGGACAGGAGAAACTCGTGTCCCAAAAGAATATCCAGTCGTTACCATAGAAACGTTACTCAATTTAGAAGGAGATGTCATAGAACCCATAGTATTTCATAACGACGCAATTTCTGTGTTAATTCGTCAATGTGTGGGAGCGAGGAATGCGTTAAAGGAGGAATAGTGCATCGGACAGGAGAAACTCGTGTCCCAAAAGAATTGCCAGTCGTATCCATAGAAACGTTACTCAATTTAGAAAGAGATGTAATAGAACACATAGTATTTCATAGCGACGCAATTTCTGTGTTAATTCGTCAATGTGAGGGAGCGAGGGTTGCAGTAAAGAAGGAATAGTGCATCGGACAGGAGAAACTCGTGTCCCAAAAGAATATCCAGTCATTTCCATAGAAAATTTACTCAATTTAGAAGGAGATGTCATAGAACCCATAGTATTTCATAGCGACGCAAATTCTGTGTTAATTCGTCAATGTGAGGGAGCGAGGGATGCAGTAAAGAAAGAATAGTGCATCCGACAGGAGAAACTCGTGTCCCAAAAGAATATCCAGTCGTTTCCATTGAAACGTTACTCAATTTAGAAGGAGATGGCATAGGATCCATAGTATTTCAACGCGACGCAATTTCGGTGTTAATTCGTCAATGTGTGGGAGCGAGGGATGCGTTAAAGGGGGAATAGTGCATCGGACAGGAGGAACTCGTGTCCCAAAAGAATATCCAGTCGTTTCCATAGAAACGTTACTCAATTTAGAAGGAGATGTCATAGAACACATAGTATTTCATAGCGAAGCAATTTCTGTGTTATTCGTCAATGTGAGGGAGCGAGGGATGCACTAAAGAAGGAATAGTGCATCGGAAAGGACATAGTCGTATCCCAAAAGAGAATCATGTTGTTTCCTTAGAAACGTTACTCTATTAAGAAGGAGATGTCATAGAACCCATAGTATTTCATAGCGACACAATTTCTGTGTTAATTAGTCAATGTAAGGGAGCGAGGGATGCAGTAAAGAAGGAATAGTGCAACGGATAGGAGAAACTCGTGTCCCAAAAGAATATCCAGTCGTTTCCATAGAAACGTTACTCAATTTAGAAGGAGATGTCATAGAACTCATAGTATTTCATAGCGACGCAATTTCTGTGTTAAAATCGTCAATGTGATAGAGCGAGGGATGCAATAAAGAAGGAATAGTGCATCGGACAGGAGAAACTCGTGTCCCAAAAGAATATCCAGTCGTTTCCATAGAAACGTTACTCAATTTAGAAGGAGATGCCATAGAACCCATAGTATTTCATAGCGACGCAATTTCTGTGTTAATTCGTCAATGTGTCGGAGCGAGGGATACGTTAAAGGAGGAATAGTGCATCGGACAGGAGAAACTCGTGTCCCAAAAGAATATCCAGTCGTTTCCATAGAAACGTTACTCAATTTAGAAGGAGACGTCATAGAAAACATAATATTTCATAACGACGCAATTTCTGTGTTAATTAGTCAATGTGGGGGAGCGAGGGATGCAGTAAAGAAGGAATAGTGCAACGGACAGGAGAAACGCGTGTCCCAAAAGAATATCCAGTCGTTTCCATGGAAACGTTACTAAATTTAGAAAGAGATGTCATAGAACCCATAGTATTTCATAGCGACGCAATTTCTGTGTCAATTCGTCAATGTGAGGGAGCGAGGGATGCAGTAAAGAAGGAATAGAGCATTGGACAGGAGAAACTCGTGTCCCAAAAGCATATTCAGTCGTTTCCATAGAAACGTTACTCAATTTAGAAGGAGATGTCATAGAACCCATAGTATTTCATAGCGACGCAATTTCTGTGTTAATTCGTTAATGTGTGGGAGCGAGGGATGCGTTACAGCAGGAATAGTGCATCGGACAGGAGAAACTCGTGTCCCAAAAGAATATGCAGTCGTATCCATAGAAACGTTACTCAATTTAGAAGGAGATGTCATAGAACCCATAGTATTTCATAGCGACGCAATTTCTTTGTTAAATCGTCAATGTGAGGGAGCGAGGGATGCAGTAAAGAAGGAATAGTGCATCGGACAGGAGAAACTCGTGTCACAAAAGAATATCCAGTCGTTTCCATAGAAACGATACTCAATTTAGAAGGAGATGTCATAGAACCCATAGTATTTCATAGCGACGCAATTTCTGTGTTAATTCGTCAGTGTGAGAGAGCGAGGGATGCAGTAAACAAGGAGTAGTGCATCGGACGGTAGAAACTCGTGTCCCAAAAGAATATCCATTCGTTTCCATAGAAACGTTACTCAATTCAGAAGGAGATGTCATAGAACACATAGTATTTCATAGCGACGCAATTTCTGTGTTAATTCGTCAATGTGAGGGAGCGAGGGATGCAGTAAAGAAGGAATAGTGAATCGGACAGGAGAAACTCGTGTCCCAAAAGAATATCCAGTCGTTTCCATAGAAATGTTACTCAATTTAGAAGGAGATGTCATAGAACGCACAGTATTTCATAGCGATCAATTTCTGTGTTAATTCGTCAATGTGTGGGAGCGAGGGATGCGTTAAAGGAGGAATAGTGCATCGGACAGGAGAAACTCGTGTCCCAAAAGAATATCCAGTCGTTTCCATAGAAACGTTACTCAATTTAAAAGGAGATGTCATACAAAACATAGTATTTCATAGCGACGCAATTTCTGGGTTAATTCGTCAATGTGAGGGAGCGAGGGATGCAGTAAAGAAGGAATAGTGCATCGGAAAGGACATAGTCGTATCCCAAAAGAGAATCCTGTTGTTTCCTTAGAAACGTTACTCTATTAAGAAGGAGATGTCATAGAACCCATAGTATATCATAGAAACACAATTTATGTGTTAATTAGTCAATGTGAGGGAGCGAGGGATGCAGTAAAGAAGGAATAGTGCAACGGATAGGAGAAACTCGTGTCCCAAAAGAATATCCAGTCGTTTCCATAGAAACGTTACTCAATTTAGAAGGTGATGTCATAGAAGCCATAGTATTTCATAGCGACGCAATTTCTGTGTTAATTCGTTAATGTGAGGGAGCGAGGGACGCAGTAAAGAAGGAATAGTGCATCGGACAGGAGAAACTCGTGTCCCAAAAGAATATCCAGTCGTTTCCATAGAAACGTTACTCAATTTAGAAGGAGATGTCATAGAACCCATAGTATTTCATAGCGACGCAATTTCTGTGTTAATTCGTCAATGTCAGGGAGCGAGGGATGCAGTAAAGAAGGAATAGTGCATCGGAAAGGAGAAACTCGTGTCCCAAAAGAATATCCAGTCGTTTCCATACAAACGTTACTCAATTTAGATGGAGATGTCATAGAACCCATAGTATTTCATAGCGACGCAATTTCTGTGTTCATTCGTCAATGTGTAGGAGCGAGGGATGCAGTAAAGAAGGAATAGTGCATCGGACAGGAGAAACTCGTGTCACAAAAGAATATCCAGTCGTTTCCAAAGAAACATTAGTCAATTTAGAAGGAGATGTCATAGAACCCATGGTATTTCATAGCGACGCAATTTCTGTGTTAATTCGTCAATGTGAGGGAGCGAGGGATGCAGTAAAGAAGGAATAGAGCATCGGACAGGAGAAACTCGTGTCCCAAAAGAATATCCAGTCGTTTCCATAGAAACGTTACTCAATTTAGAAGGAGATGTCATAGAACCCATAGTATTTCATAGCGACGCAATTTCTGTGTTAATTCGTCAATGTGTGGGAGCGAGGAATGCGTTAAAGGAGGAATAGTGCATCAGACAGGAGAAACTCGTGTCCCAAAAGAATTGCCAGTCGTATCCATAGAAACGTTACTCAATTTAGAAATAGATGTCATAGAACACATGGTATTTCATAGCGACGCAATTTCTGTGTTAATTCGTCAATGTGAGGGAGCGAGGGATGCAGTAAAGAAGGAATAGTGCATCGGACAGGAGAAACTCGTGTCCCAAAAGAATATGCAGTCATTTCCATAGAAAAGTTACTCAATTTAGAAGGAGATGTCATAGAACCCATAGTATTCCATAGCGACGCAAATTCTGTGTTAATTCGTCAATGTGAGGGAGCGAGGGATGCAATAAAGAAGGAATAGTGCATCCGACAGGAGAAACTCGTGTCCCAAAAGAATATCCAGTCGTTTCCATAGAAATGTAACTCAATTTAGAAGGAGATGTCATAGAACGCACAGTATTTCATAGCGATCAATTTCTGTGTTAATTCGTCAATGTGTGGGAGCGAGGGAAGCGTTAAAGGAGGAATAGTGCATCGGACAGGAGAAACTCGTGTCCCAAAAGAATATCCAATCGTTTCCATAGAAACGTTACTCAATTTAGAAGGAGATGTCATAGAAAACATAGTATTTCATAGCGACGCAATTTCTGGGTTAGTTCGTCAATCTGAGGGAGCGAGGGATGCAGTAAAGAAGGAATAGTGCATCGGAAAGGACATAGTCGTATCCCAAAAGAGAATCCTGTTGTTTCCTTAGAAACGTTACTCTATTAAGAAGGAGATGTCATAGAACCCATAGTATATCATAGCGAAACAATTTCTGTGTTAATTAGTCAGTGTGAGGGAGCGAGGGATGCAGTAAAGAAGGAATAGTGCAACGGATAGGAGAAACTCGTGTCCCAAAAGAATATCCAGTCGTTTCCATTGAAACGTTACTCAATTTAGAAGGAGATGTCATAGAACCCATAGTATTTCATAGCGACGCAATTTCTGTGTTAATTCGTCAATGTCAGGGAGCGAGGGATGCAGTAAGGAAGGAATAGTGCATCGGAAAGGATAAACTCGTGTCCCAAAAGAATATCCAGTCGTTTCCATACAAACGTTACTCAATTTAGAAGGAGATGTCATAGAACACATAGTATTTCATAGCGACGCAATTTCTGTGTTAATTCGTCAATGTGTAGGAGCGAGGGATGCTGTAAAGAAGGAATAGTGCATCGGACAGGAGAAACTCGTGTCACAAAAGAATATCCAGTCGTTTCCAAAGAAAGGTTAGTCAATTTAGAAGACGATGTCAAACAACCCATGGTATTTCATAGCGACGCAATTTCTGTGTTAATTCGTCAATGTGAGGGAGCGAGGGATGCAGTAAAGAAAGAATAGAGCATCGGACAGGAGAAACTCGTGTCCCAAAAGAATATCCAGTCGTTTCCATAGAAACGTTACTCAATTTAGAAGGAGATGTCATAGAACCCATAGTATTTCATAGCGACGCAATTTCTGTGTTAATTCGTCAATGTGTGGGAGCGAGGAATGCGTTAAAGGAGGAATAGTGCATCGGACAGGAGAAACTCGTGTCCCAAAAGAATTGCCAGTCGTATCCATAGAAACGTTACTCAATTTAGAAAGAGATGTCATAGAACACATAGTATTTCATAGCGACGCAATTTCTGTGTTAATTCGTCAATGTGAGGGAGCGAGGGATGCAGTAAAGAAGGAATAGTGCATCGGACAGGAGAAACTCGTGTCCCAAAAGAATATCCAGTCGTTTCCATAGAAACGTTACTCAATTTAAAAGGAGATGTCATACAAAACATAGTATTTCATAGCGACGCAATTTCTGGGTTAATTCGTCAATGTGAGGGAGCGAGGGATGCAGTAAAGAAGGAATAGTGCATCGGAAAGGACATAGTCGTATCCCAAAAGAGAATCCTGTTGTTTCCTTAGAAACGTTACTCTATTAAGAAGGAGATGTCATAGAACCCATAGTATATCATAGAAACACAATTTATGTGTTAAATAGTCAATGTGAGGGAGCGAGGGATGCAGTAAAGAAGGAATAGTGCAACGGATAGGAGAAACTCGTGTCCCAAAAGAATATCCAGTCGTTTCCATAGAAACGTTACTCAATTTAGAAGGTGATGTCATAGAAGCCATAGTATTTCATAGCGACGCAATTTCTGTGTTAATTCGTCAATGTGAGGGAGCGAGGGACGCAGTAAAGAAGGAATAGTGCATCGGACAGGAGAAACTCGTGTCCCAAAAGAATATCCAGTCGTTTCCATAGAAACGTTACTCAATTTAGAAGGAGATGTCATAGAACCCATAGTATTTCATAGCGACGCAATTTCTGTGTTAATTCGTCAATGTCAGGGAGCGAGGGATGCAGTAAAGAAGGAATAGTGCATCGGAAAGGAGAAACTCGTGTCCCAAAAGAATATCCAGTCGTTTCCATACAAACGTTACTCAATTTAGATGGAGATGTCATAGAACCCATAGTATTTCATAGCGACGCAATTTCTGTGTTAATTCGTCAATGTGTAGGAGCGAGGGATGCAGTAAAGAAGGAATAGTGCATCGGACAGGAGAAACTCGTGTCACAAAAGAATATCCAGTCGTTTCCAAAGAAACATTAGTCAATTTAGAAGGAGATGTCATAGAACCCATGGTATTTCATAGCGACGCAATTTCTGTGTTAATTCGTCAATGTGAGGGAGCGAGGGATGCAGTAAAGAAGGAATAGAGCATCGGACAGGAGAAACTCGTGTCCCAAAAGAATATCCAGTCGTTTCCATAGAAACATTACTCAATTTAGAAGGAGATGTCATAGAACCCATAGTATTTCATAGCGACGCAATTTCTGTGTTAATTCGTCAATGTGTGGGAGCGAGGAATGCGTTAAAGGAGGAATAGTGCATCGGACAGGAGAAACTCGTGTCCCAAAAGAATTGCCAGTCGTATCCATAGAAACGTTACTCAATTTAGAAATAGATGTCATAGAACACATGGTATTTCATAGCGACGCAATTTCTGTGTTAATTCGTCAATGTGAGGGAGCGAGGGATGCAGTAAAGAAGGAATAGTGCATCGGACAGGAGAAACTCGTGTCCCAAAAGAATATGCAGTCATTTCCATAGAAAAGTTACTCAATTTAGAAGGAGATGTCATAGAACCCATAGTATTCCATAGCGACGCAAATTCTGTGTTAATTCGTCAATGTGAGGGAGCGAGGGATGCAATAAAGAAGGAATAGTGCATCCGACAGGAGAAACTCGTGTCCCAAAAGAATATCCAGTCGTTTCCATAGAAATGTAACTCAATTTAGAAGGAGATGTCATAGAACGCACAGTATTTCATAGCGATCAATTTCTGTGTTAATTCGTCAATGTGTGGGAGCGAGGGAAGCGTTAAAGGAGGAATAGTGCATCGGACAGGAGAAACTCGTGTCCCAAAAGAATATCCAATCGTTTCCATAGAAACGTTACTCAATTTAGAAGGAGATGTCATAGAAAACATAGTATTTCATAGCGACGCAATTTCTGGGTTAGTTCGTCAATCTGAGGGAGCGAGGGATGCAGTAAAGAAGGAATAGTGCATCGGAAAGGACATAGTCGTATCCCAAAAGAGAATCCTGTTGTTTCCTTAGAAACGTTACTCTATTAAGAAGGAGATGTCATAGAACCCATAGTATATCATAGCGAAACAATTTCTGTGTTAATTAGTCAGTGTGAGGGAGCGAGGGATGCAGTAAAGAAGGAATAGTGCAACGGATAGGAGAAACTCGTGTCCCAAAAGAATATCCAGTCGTTTCCATTGAAACGTTACTCAATTTAGAAGGAGATGTCATAGAACCCATAGTATTTCATAGCGACGCAATTTCTGTGTTAATTCGTCAATGTCAGGGAGCGAGGGATGCAGTAAGGAAGGAATAGTGCATCGGAAAGGATAAACTCGTGTCCCAAAAGAATATCCAGTCGTTTCCATACAAACGTTACTCAATTTAGAAGGAGATGTCATAGAACACATAGTATTTCATAGCGACGCAATTTCTGTGTTAATTCGTCAATGTGTAGGAGCGAGGGATGCTGTAAAGAAGGAATAGTGCATCGGACAGGAGAAACTCGTGTCACAAAAGAATATCCAGTCGTTTCCAAAGAAAGGTTAGTCAATTTAGAAGACGATGTCATACAACCCATGGTATTTCATAGCGACGCAATTTCTGTGTTAATTCGTCAATGTGAGGGAGCGAGGGATGCAGTAAAGAAAGAATAGAGCATCGGACAGGAGAAACTCGTGTCCCAAAAGAATATCCAGTCGTTTCCATAGAAACGTTACTCAATTTAGAAGGAGATGTCATAGAACCCATAGTATTTCATAGCGACGCAATTTCTGTGTTAATTCGTCAATGTGTGGGAGCGAGGAATGCGTTAAAGGAGGAATAGTGCATCGGACAGGAGAAACTCGTGTCCCAAAAGAATTGCCAGTCGTATCCATAGAAACGTTACTCAATTTAGAAAGAGATGTCATAGAACACATAGTATTTCATAGCGACGCAATTTCTGTGTTAATTCGTCAATGTGAGGGAGCGAGGGATGCAGTAAAGAAGGAATAGTGCATCGGACAGGAGAAACTCGTGTCCCAAAAGAATATCCAGTCATTTCCATAGAAAAGTTACTCAATTTAGAAGGAGATGTCATAGAACCCATAGTATTTCATAGCGACGCAAATTCTGTGTTAATTCGTCAATGTGAGGGAGCGAGGGATGCAGTAAAGAAGGAATAGTGCATCCGACAGGAGAAACTCGTGTCCCAAAAGAATATCCAGTCGTTTCCATTGAAACGTTACTCAATTTAGAAGGAGATGTCATAGAACCCATAGTATTTCATAGCGACGCAATTTCGGTGTTAATTCGTCAATGTGTGGGAGCGAGGGATGCGTTAAAGGGGGAATAGTGCATCGGACAGGAGGAACTCGTGTCCCAAAAGAATATCCAGTCGTTTCCATAGAAACGTTACTCAATTTAGAAGGAGATGTCATAGAACCCATGTTATTTCATAGCGAAGCAATTTCTGTGTTATTCGTCAATGTGAGGGAGCGAGGGATGCACTAAAGAAGGAATAGTGCATCGGAAAGGACATAGTCGTATCCCAAAAGAGAATCCTGTTGTTTCCTTAGAAACGTTACTCTATTAAGAAGGAGATGTCATAGAACCCATAGTATTTCATAGCGACACAATTTCTGTGTTAATTAGTCAATGTGAGGGAGCGAGGGATGTAGTAAAGAAGGAATAGTGCAACAGATAGGAGAAACTCGTGTCCCAAAAGAATATCCAATCGTTTCCATAGAAACGTTACTCAATTTAGAAGGAGATGTCATAGAACCCATAGTATTTCATAGCGACGCAATTTCTGTGTTAATTCGTCAATGTGAGGGAGCGAGGGATGCAGTAAAGAAGAAATAGTGCATCGGACAGGAGAAACTCGTGTCCCAAAAGAATATCCAGTCGTTTCCATAGAAACGTTACTCAATTTAGGAGGAGATGTCATAGAACCCATAATATTCCATAGCGACGCAATTTCTGTGTTAATTCGTCAATGTGAGGGAGCGAGGAATGCAGTAAAGAAGGAATAGTGCATCGGACAGGAGAATATCGTGTCCCAAAAGAATATCCAGTCGTTTCGATAGAAACGTTACTCAATTTAGAAGGAGATGTCATAGAACCCATAGTATTTCATAGCGACGCAATTTCTGTGTTAATTCGTCACTGAGAGGGAACGAGGGATGCAGTAAAGAAGGAATAGTGCATCGGACAGGAGAATCTCGTTTCCCAAAAGAATATCCAGTCGTTTCCATAGAAACGTTACTCAATTTAGAAGGTGTTGTCATAGAACCCATAGTATTTCATAGCGACGCAATTTCTGTGTTAATTCGTCAATGTGAGGGAGCGAGGGATGCAGTAAAGAAGGAATAGTGCATCGGAAAGGACATAGTCGTATCCCAAAAGAGAATCCTGTTGTTTCCTTAGAAACGTTACTCTATTAAGAAGGAGATGTCATAGAACCCATAGTATTTCATAGCGACACAATTTCTGTGTTAATTAGTCAATGTGAGGGAGCGAGGGATGCAGTAAAGAAGGAATAGTGCAACGGATAGGAGAAACACGTGTCCCAAAAGAATATCCAGTCATTTCCATAGAAACGTTACTCAATTTAGAAGGAGATGTCTTAGAACACATAGTATTTCATAGCGACGCAATTTCTGTGTTAAAATCGTCAATGTGAGGGAGCGAGGGATGCAATTAAGAAGGAATAGTGCATCGGACAGGAGAAACTCGTGTCCCAAAAGAATATCCAGTCGTTCCCATAGAAACGTTACTCAATTTAGAAGGAGATGTCATAGAACCCATAGTATTTCATAGCGACGCAATTTCTGTGTTAATTCGTCAATGTGTGGGAGCGAGGGATGCGTTAAAGGAGGAATAGTGCATCGGACAGGAGAAACTCGTGTCCCAAAAGAATTTCCAGTCGTTTCCATAGAAACGTTACTCAATTTAGAAGGAGATGTCATAGAAAACATAGTATTTCATAGCGACGCAATTTCTGTGTTAATTAGTCAATGTGAGGGAGCGAGGGATGCAGTAAAGAAGGAATAGTGCAACGGACAGGAGAAACGCGTGTCCCAGAAGAATATCCAGTCGTTTCCATAGAAACGTTACTAAATTTAGAAAGAGATGTCATAGAACCCATAGTATTTCATAGCGACGCAATTTCTGTGTTAATTCGTCAATGTGAGGGAGCGAGGGATGCAGTAAATAAGGAATAGAGCATTGGACAGGAGAAACTCGTGTCCCAAAAGAATATTCAGTCGTTTCCATAGAAACGTTACTCAATTTAGAGGGAGATGTCATAGAACCCATAGTATTTCATAGCGACGCAATTTCTTTGTTAATTCGTCAATGTGTGGGAGCGAGGGATGCGTTAAAGGAGGAATAGTGCATCGGACAGGAGAAACTCGTGTCCCAAAAGAATATCCAGTCGTATCCATAGAAACGTTACTCAATTTAAAAGGAGATGTCATAGAACACATAGTATTTCATAGCGACGCAATTTCTGTGTTAATTCGTCAATGTGAGGGAGCGAGGGATGCAGTAAAGAAGGAATAGTGCATCGGACAGAAGAAACTCGTGTCCCAAAAGAATATCCAGTCGTTTCCATAGAATCGTTACTCAATTTAGAAGAAGAAGTCATGGAACCCACAGTATTTCATAGCGATGCAATTTCTGTGTTAATTCGTCAATGTGTGGGAGCGAGGGATGCGTTAAAGGAGGAATAGTGCATCGGACAGGAGAAACTCGTGTCCCGAAAGAATATCCAGTCGTATCCATAGAAACGTTACTCAATTTAAAAGGAGATGTCATAGAACACATAGTATTTCATAGCGACGCAATTTCTGTGTTAATTCGTCAATGTGAGGGAGCGAGGGATGCAGTAAAGAAGGAATAGTGCATCGGACAGAAGAAACTCGTGTCCCAAATGAATATGAAGTCGTTTCCATAGAATCGTTACTCAATTTAGAAGGAGAAGTCATGGAACCCACAGTATTTCATAGCGATGCAATTTCTGTGTTAATTCGTCAATGTGAGGGAGCGAGGGATGCAGTAATGAAGGAATAGTGCATCCGACAGGAGAAACTCGTGTCCCAAAAGAATATCCAGTCGTTTCCATTGAAATGTTACTCAATTTAGAAGGAAATGTCATAGAACCCATAGTATTTCATAGCGACGCAATTTCGGTGTTAATTCGTCAATGTGAGGTAGCGAGGGATGCAGTAAAGAAGAAATAGTGCATCGGACAGGGGAAACTCGTGTCCCAAAAGAATATCCAGTCGTTTCCATAGAAACGTTACTCAATTTAGAAGGAGATGTCATAGAACCCATAATATTCCATAGCGACGCAATTTCTGTGTTAATTCGTCAATGTGAGGGAGCGAGGGGTGCAGTAAAGAAGGAATAGTGCATCGGACAGGAGAATCTCGTGTCCCAAAAGAATATCCAGTCGTTTCCATAGAAACGTTACTCAATTTAGAAGGAGATGTCATAGAACCCATAGTATTTCATAGCGACGCAATTTCTGTGTTAATTCGTCAATGTGAGGGAGCGAGGGATGCAGTAAAGAAGGAATAGTGCATCGGACAGGAGAAACTCGTGTCCCAAAAGAATATCCAGTCGTTTCAATAGAAATGTTACTCAATTTAGAAGGAGATGTCATAGAACCCATAGTATTTCATAGCGACGCAATTTCTGTGTTAATTCGTCAATGTGTGGGAGCGAGGGATTCGTTAAAGGAGGAATAGTGCATCGGACAGGAGAAACTCGTGTCCCAAAAGAATATCCAGTCGTTTCCATAGAAACGTTACTCAATTTAGCAGGAGATGTCATAGAAAACATAGTATTTCATAGCGACGAAATTTCTGTGTTAATTCGTCAATGTGAGGGAGCGAGGGATGCAGTAAAGAAGGAATAGTGCATCGGACAGGAGAATATCGTGTCCCAAAAGAATATCCAGTCGTTTCGATAGAAACGTTACTCAATTTAGAAGGAGATGTCATAGAACCCATAGTATTTCATAGCGACGCAATTTCTGTGTTAATTCGTCACTGAGAGGGAGCGAGGGATGCAGTAAAGAAGGAATAGTGCATCGGACAGGAGAATCTCGTTTCCCAAAAGAATATCCAGTCGTTTCCATAGAAACGTTACTCAATTTAGAAGGTGTTGTCATAGAACCCATAGTATTTCATAGTGACGCAATTTCTGTGTTAATTCGTCAATGTGTGGGAGCGAGGGATGCGTTAAAGGAGGTATAGTGCATCGGACAGGAGAAACTCGTGTCGCAAAAGAATATCCAGTCGTTTCCATAGAAACGTTACTCAATTTAGAAGGAGATGTCATAGAAAACATAGTATTTCATAGCGACGCAATTTCTGTGTTAATTCGTCAATGTGAGGGAGCGAGGGATGCAGTAAAGAAGGAATAGTGCATCGGAAAGGACATAGTCGTATCCCAAAAGAGAATCCTGTTGTTTCCTTAGAAACGTTACTCTATTAAGAAGGAGATGTCATAGAACCCATAGTATTTCATAGCGACACAATTTCTGTGTTAATTAGTCAATGTGAGGGAGCGAGGGATGCAGTAAAGAAGGAATAGTGCAACGGATAGGAGAAACACGTGTCCCAAAAGAATATCCAGTCGTTTCCATAGAAACGTTACTCAATTTAGAAGGAGATGTCATAGAACACATAGTATTTCATAGCGACGCAATTTCTGTGTTAAAATCGTCAATGTGAGGGAGCGAGGGATGCAATAAAGAAGGAATAGTGCATCGGACAGGAGAAACTCGTGTCCCAAAAGAATATCCAGTCGTTCCCATAGAAACGTTACTCAATTTAGAGGGAGATGACATAGAACCCATAGTATTTCATAGCGACGCAATTTCTGTGTTAATTCGTCAATGTGTGGGAGCGAGGGATGCGTTAAAGGAGGAATAGTGCATCGGACAGGAGAAACTCGTGTCCCAAAAGAATTTCCAGTCGTTTCCATAGAAACGTTACTCAATTTAGAAGGAGATGTCATAGAAAACATAGTATTTCATAGCGACGCAATTTCTGTGTTAATTAGTCAATGTGAGGGAGCGAGGGATGCAGTAAAGAAGGAATAGTGCAACGGACAGGAGAAACGCGTGTCCCAGAAGAATATCCAGTCGTTTCCATAGAAACGTTACTAAATTTAGAAAGAGATGTCATAGAACCCATAGTATTTCATAGCGACGCAATTTCTGTGTTAATTCGTCAATGTGAGGGAGCGAGGGATGCAGTAAAGAAGGAATAGAGCATTGGACAGGAGAAACTCGTGTCCCAAAAGAATATTCAGTCGTTTCCATAGAAACGTTACTCAATTTAGAGGGAGATGTCATAGAACCCATAGTATTTCATAGCGACGCAATTTCTTTGTTAATTCGTCAATGTGTGGGAGCGAGGGATGCGTTAAAGGAGGAATAGTGCATCGGACAGGAGAAACTCGTGTCCCAAAAGAATATCCAGTCGTATCCATAGAAACGTTACTCAATTTAAAAGGAGATGTCATAGAACACATAGTATTTCATAGCGACGCAATTTCTGTGTTAATTCGTCAATGTGAGGGAGCGAGGGATGCAGTAAAGAAGGAATAGTGCATCGGACAGAAGAAACTCGTGTCCCAAAAGAATATCCAGTCGTTTCCATAGAATCGTTACTCAATTTAGAAGAAGAAGTCATGGAACCCACAGTATTTCATAGCGATGCAATTTCTGTGTTAATTCGTCAATGTGTGGGAGCGAGGGATGCGTTAAAGGAGGAATAGTGCATCGGACAGGAGAAACTCGTGTCCCAAAAGAATATCCAGTCGTATCCATAGAAACGTTACTCAATTTAAAAGGAGATGTCATAGAACACATAGTATTTCATAGCGACGCAATTTCTGTGTTAATTCGCCAATGTGAGGGAGCGAGGGATGCAGTAAAGAAGGAATAGTGCATCGGACAGAAGAAACTCGTGTCCCAAATGAATATGAAGTCGTTTCCATAGAATCGTTACTCAATTTAGAAGGAGAAGTCATGGAACCCACAGTATTTCATAGCGATGCAATTTCTGTGTTAATTCGTCAATGTGAGGGAGCGAGGGATGCAGTAATGAAGGAATAGTGCATCCGACAGGAGAAACTCGTGTCCCAAAAGAATATCCAGTCGTTTCCATTGAAATGTTACTCAATTTAGAAGGAAATGTCATAGAACCCATAGTATTTCATAGCGACGCAATTTCGGTGTTAATTCGTCAATGTGAGGTAGCGAGGGATGCAGTAAAGAAGAAATAGTGCATCGGACAGGGGAAACTCGTGTCCCAAAAGAATATCCAGTCGTTTCCATAGAAACGTTACTCAATTTAGAAGGAGATGTCATAGAACCCATAATATTCCACAGCGACGCAATTTCTGTGTTAATTCGTCAATGTGAGGGAGCGAGGGATGCAGTAAAGAAGGAATAGTGCATCGGACAGGAGAATCTCGTGTCCCAAAAGAATATCCAGTCGTTTCCATAGAAACGTTACTCAATTTAGAAGGAGATGTCATAGAACCCATAGTATTTCATAGCGACGCAATTTCTGTGTTAATTCGTCAATGTGAGGGAGCGAGGGATGCAGTAAAGAAGGAATAGTGCATCGGACAGGAGAAACTCGTGTCCCAAAAGAATATCCAGTCGTTTCAATAGAAATGTTACTCAATTTAGAAGGAGATGTCATAGAACCCATAGTATTTCATAGCGACGCAATTTCTGTGTTAATTCGTCAATGTGTGGGAGCGAGGGATTCGTTAAAGGAGGAATAGTGCATCGAACAGGAGAAACTCGTGTCCCAAAAGAAAATCCAGTCGTTTCCATAGAAACGTTACTCAATTTAGCAGGAGATGTCATAGAAAACATAGTATTTCATAGCGACGAAATTTCTGTGTTAATTCGTCAATGTGAGGGAGCGAGGGATGCAGTAAAGAAGGAATAGTGCATCGGACAGGAGAAACTCCTGTCCCAAAAGAATATCCAGTCGTTTAGATTGAAACGTTACTCAGTTAAGAAGGATATGTCATAGAACCCATAGTATTTCATAGCGACGCAATCTCTGTGTTAATTCGTCTATGTGTGGGAGCGAGGGATGCGTTAAAGGAGGAATAGTGCATCGGACAGGAGAAACTCGCGTCCCAAAAGAATATCTAGTCGTTTCCATAGAAACGTTACTCAATTTAGAAGGAGATGTTATAGAACCCATAGTATTTCGCAGCGACGCAATTTCTGTGTTAATTCGTCAATGTGAGGGAGCGAGGGATGCAGTAAAGAAGGAATAGTGCATCGGAAAGGACATAGTCGTATCCCAAAAGAGAATCCTGTTGTTTCCTTAGAAACGTTACTCTATTAAGAAGGAGATGTCATAGAACACATAGTATTTCATAGCGACACAATTTCTGTGTCAATTAGTCAATGTGAGGGAGCGAGGGATGCAGTAAACAAGGAAAAGTGCAACGGACAGGAGAAACGCGTGTCCCAAAAGAATATCCAGTCGTTTCCTTAGAAACGTTACTCAATTTAGAAGGAGATGTCATAGAACCCATAGTATTTCATAGCGACGCAATTTCTGTGTTAATTCGTCAATGTGAGGGAGCGAGGGATGCAGTAAAGAAGGAATAGAGCATCGGACAGGACAAACTCTTGTCCCAAAAGAATATCCAGTCGTATCCATAGAAACGTTACTCAATTTAGAAGGAGATGTCATGGAACACATAGTGTTTCGTAGCGACGCAATTTCTTTGTTAATTCGTCAATGTGAGGGAGCTAGGGATGCAGTAAAGATGGAATAGTGCATCGGACAGGAGAAACTCGTGTCCCAGAAGAATATCCAGTCGTTTCCATGGAATCGTTACTCAGTTTAGAAGGAGATGTCATGGAACGCACAGTATTTCATAGCGATGCAATTTCTGTGTTAATTCGTCATTGTGAGGGAATGAGGGATGCAGTAAAGAAGGAATAGTGCATCGGACAGGAGAAACTCCTGTCCCAAAAGAATATCCAGTCGTTTAGATTGAAACGTTACTCAGTTAAGAAGGAGATGTCATAGAACCCATAGTATTTCATAGCGACGCAATCTCTGTGTTAATTCGTCAATGTGTGGGAGCGAGGGATGCGTTAAAGGAGGAATAGTGCATCGGACAGGAGAAACTCGCGTCCCAAAAGAATATCCAGTCGTTTCCATAGAAACGTTACTCAATTTAGAAGGAGATGTCATAGAACCCATAATATTCCATAGCGACGCAATTTCTGTGTTAATTCGTCAATGTGAGGGAGCGAGGGATGCAGTAAAGAAGGAATAGTGCATCGGACAGGAGACTATCGTGTCCCCAAAGAATATCCAGTCGTTTCCATAGAAACGCTACTCAATTTAGAAGGTGATGTCATAGAACCCATAGTATTTCATAGCGACGCAATTTCTGTGTTAATTCGTCAATGTGAGGGAGCGAGGGATGCAGTAAAGAAGGAATAGTGCATCGGACAGGAGAAACTCGTGTCCCAAAAGAATATCCAGTCGTTTCCATAGAAACGTTACTCAATTTAGAAGGAGATGTCATAGAACCCATAGTACTTCATAGCGACGCAATTTCTGTGTTAATTCGTCAATGTGTGGGAGCGAGGGATGCGTTAAAGGAGGAATAGTGCATCGGACAGGAGAAACTCGTGTCCCAAAAGAATATCCAGTCGTTTCCATAGAAACGTTACTCAATTTAGAAGGAGATGTCATAGAAATCATAGTATTTTAGAGCGACGCAATTTCTGTGTTAATTCGTCTATGTGAGGGAATGAGGGATGCAGTAAAGAAGGAATAGTGCATCGGACAGGAGAAACTCGTGTCCCAAAAGAATATCCAATCGTTTACATTGAAACGCTACTCAATTTAGAAGGTGATGTCATAGAACCCATAGTATTTCATAGCGACGCAATTTCTGTGTTAATTCGTCAATGTGAGGGAGCGAGGGATGCAATAAAGAAGGAATAGTGCATCGGACAGGAGAAACTCGTGTCCCAAAAGAATATCCAGTCGTTTCCATAGAAACGTTACTCAATTTAGAAGGAGATGTCATAGAACCCATAGTACTTCATAGCGACGCAATTTCAGTGTTAATTCGTCAATGAGAGGGAGCGAGGGATGCAGCAAAGAAGGAATAGTGCATCGGACAGGAGAAACTCGTTTCCCAATAGAATATCCAGTCGTTTCCATAGAAACGTTACTCAATTTAGAAGGTGTTGTCATAGAACCCATAGTATTTCATAGCGACGCAATTTCTGTGTTAATTCGTCAATGTGTGGGAGCGAGGGATGCGTTAAAGGAGGTATAGTGCATCGGACAGGAGAAACTCGTGTCGCAAAAGAATATCCAGTCGTTTCCATAGAAACGTTACTCAATTTAGAAGGAGATGTCATAGAAAACATAGTATTTCATAGCGACGCAATTTCTGTGTTAATTCGTCAATGTGAGGGAGCGAGGGATGAAGTAAAGAAGGAATAGTGCATCGGAAAGGACATAGTCGTATCCCAAAAGAGAATCCTGTTGTTTCCTTAGAAACGTAACTCTATTAAGAAGGAGATGTCATAGAACCCATAGTATTTCATAGCGACACAATTTCTGTGTTAATAAGTCAATGTGAGGGAGCGAGGGATGCAGTAAAGGAGGAATAGTGCAACGGATAGGAGAAACACGTGTCCCAAAAGAATATCCAGTCGTTTCCATAGAAACGTTACTCAATTTAGAAGGAGATGTCATTGAACACATAGTATTTCATAGCGACGCAATTTCTGTGTTAAAATCGTCAATGTGAGGGAGCGAGGGATGCAATAAAGAAGGAATAGTGCATCGGACAGGAGAAACTCGTGTCCCAAAAGAATATCCAGTCGTTTCCATAGAAACGTTACTCAATTTAGAAGGAGATGTCATAGAACCCATAGTATTTCATAGCGACGCAATTTCTGTGTTAATTCGTCAATGTGTGGGAGCGAGGGATGCGTTAAAGGAGGAATAGTGCATCGGACAGGAGAAACTCGTGTCCCAAAAGAATTTCCAGTCGTTTCCATAGAAACGTTACTCAATTTAGAAGGAGATGTCATAGAAAACATAGTATTTCATAGCGACGCAATTTCTGTGTTAATTAGTCAATGTGAGGGAGCGAGGGATGCAGTAAAGAAGGAATAGTGCAACGGACAGGAGAAACGCGTGTCCCAGAAGAATATCCAGTCGTTTCCATAGAAACGTTACTAAATTTAGAAAGAGATGTCATAGAACCAATAGTTTTTCATAGCGACGCAATTTCTGTGTTAATTCGTCAATGTGAGGGAGCGAGGGATGCAGTAATGAAGGAATAGAGCATTGGACAGGAGAAACTCGTGTCCCAAAAGAATATTCAGTCGTTTCCATAGAAACGTTACTCAATTTAGAAGGAGATGTCATAGAACCCATAGTATATCATAGCGACGCAATTTCTGTGTTAATTCGTCAATGTGTGGGAGCGAGGGATGCGTTAAAGGATGAATAGTGCATCGGACAGGAGAAACTCGTGTCCCAAAAGAATATCCAGTCGTATCCATAGAAACATTACTCAATTTAGAAGGAGATGTCATAGAACACATAGTATTTCATAGCGACGCAATTTCTGTGTTAATTCGTCAATGTGAGGGAGCGAGGGATGCAGTAAAGAAGGAATAGTGCATCGGACAGAAGAAACTCGTGTCCCAAAAGAATATGAAGTCGTTTCCATAGAATCGTTACTCAATTTAGAAGGAGAAGTCATGGAACCCACAGTATTTCATAGCGATGCAATTTCTGTGTTAATTCGTCAATGTGAGGGAGCGAGGGATGCAGTAATGAAGGAATAGTGCATCCGACAGGAGAAACTCGTGTCCCAAAAGAATATCCAGTCGTTTCCATTGAAATGTTACTCAATTTAGAAGGAAATGTCATAGAACCCATAGTATTTCATAGCGACGCAATTTCGGTGTTAATTCGTCAATGTGAGGGAGCGAGGGATGCAGTAAAGAAGAAATAGTGCATCGGACAGGAGAAACTCGTGTCCCAAAAGAATAACCAGTCGTTTCCATAGAAACGTTACTCAATTTAGCAGGAGATGTCATAGAAAACATAGTATTTCATAGCGACGAAATTTCTGTGTTAATTCGTCAATGTGAGGGAGCGAGGGATGCAGTAAAGAAGGAATAGTGCATCGGACAGGAGAAACTCCTGTCCCAAAAGAATATCCAGTCGTTTAGATTGAAACGTTACTCAGTTAAATAGGATATGTCATAGAACCCATAGTATTTCATAGCGACGCAATCTATGTGTTAATTCGTCAATGTGTGGGAGCGAGGGATGCGTTAAAGGAGGAATAGTGCATCGGACAGGAGAAACTCGCGTCCCAAAAGAATATCTAGTCGTTTCCATAGAAACGTTACTCAATTTAGAAGGAGATGTTATAGAACCCATAGTATTTCGCAGCGACGCAATTTCTGTGTTAATTCGTCAATGTGAGGGAGCGAGGGATGCAGTAAAGAAGGAATAGTGCATCGGAAAGAACATAGTCGTATCCCAAAAGAGAATCCTGTTGTTTCCTTAGAAACGTTACTCTATTAAGAAGGAGATGTCATAGAACACATAGTATTTCATAGCGACACAATTTCTGTGTTAATTAGTCAATGTGAGGGAGCGAGGGATGCAGTAAAGAACGAATAGTGCATCGGACAGGAGAAACTCGTGTCCCAAAAGAATATCCAGTCGTTTCCATAGAAACGTTACTCAATTTAGAAGGAGATGTCATAGAACCCATAGTACTTCATAGCGGCGCAATTTCTGTGTTAATTCGACAATGTGAGGGAGCGAGGGATGCGTTAAAGGAGGAATAGTGCAACGGACAGGAAAAACTCGTGTCCCAAACGAATATCCAGTCGTTTCCATAGAAACGTTACTCAATTTAGAAGGAGATGTCATAGAACACATAGTATTTCATAGCGACGCAATTTCTGTGTTAATTCGCCAATGTGAGGGAGCGAGGGATGCAGTAAAGAAGGAAAAGTGCATCGGACAGGAGAAACTCGTGTCCCAAAAGAATATCCATTCGTTTAAATAGAAACGTTACTCAATTTAGAAGGAGATGTCATAGAAACCATAGTATTTCATAGCGACGCAATTTCTGTGTTAATTCGTCAATGTGTGGGAGCGAGGGATGCGTTAAAGGAGGAATAGTCCATCGGACAGGAGAAACTCGTGTCCCAAAAGAATATCCAGTCGTTTCCATAGAAACGTTACTAAATTTAGAAGGAGATGTCATAGAACCCATAGTATTTCATAGCGACGCAATTTCTGTGTTCATTCGTCAATGTGTGGGAGCGAGGGATGCGTTAAAGGAGGAATAGTGAATCGGACAGGAGAAACTGGTGTCGCAAAAGAATATCCAGTCGTTTCCATAGAATCGTTACTCAATTTAGAAGGAGAAGTCATGGAACCCACAGTATTTCATAGCGATGCAATTTCTGTGTTAATTCGTCAATGTGAGGGAGCGAGGGATGCAGTAATGAAGGAATAGTGCATCCGACAGGAGAAACTCGTGTCCCAAAAGAATATCCAGTCGTTTCCATTGAAATGTTACTCAATTTAGAAGGAAATGTCATAGAACCCATAGTATTTCATAGCGACGCAATTTCGGTGTTAATTCGTCAATGTGAGGGAGCGAGGGATGCAGTAAAGAAGAAATAGTGCATCGGACAGGAGAAACTCGTGTCCCAAAAGAATATCCAGTCGTTTCCATAGAAACGTTACTCAATTTAGAAGGAGATGTCATAGAACCCATAATATTCCATAGCGACGCAATTTCTGTGTTATTTCGTCAATGTGAGGGGGAGCGAGGGATGCAGTAAAGAAGGAATAGTGCATCGGACAGGAGAATCTCGTGTCCCAAAAGAATATCCAGTCGTTTCCCATAGAAACGTTACTCAATTTAGAAGGAGATGTCATAGAACCCATAGTATTTCATAGCGACGCAATTTCTGTGTTAATTCGTCAATGTGAGGGAGCGAGGGATGCAGTAAAGAAGGAATAGTGCATCGGACAGGAGAAACTCGTGTCCCAAAAGAATATCCAGTCGTTTCAACAGAAATGTTACTCAATTTAGAAGGAGATGTCATAGAACCCTTAGTATTTCATAGCGACGCAATTTCTGTGTTAATTCGTCAATGTGTGGGAGCGAGGGATGCGTTAAAGGAGGAATAGTGCATCGGACAGGAGAAACTCGTTGTCCCAAAAGAATATCCAGTCGTTTCCATAGAAACGTTACTCAATTTAGCAGGAGATGTCATAGAAAACATAGTATTTCATAGCGACGAAATTTCTGTGTTAATTCGTCAATGTGAGGGAGCGAGGGATGCAGTAAAGAAGGAATAGTGCATCGGACAGGAGAAACTCCTGTCCCAAAAGAATATCCAGTCGTTTAGGTTGAAACGTTACTCAGTTAAGAAGGATATGTCATAGAACCCATAGTATTTCATAGCGACGCAATCTCTGTGTTAATTCGTCAATGTGTGGGAGCGAGGGATGCGTTAAAGGAGGAATAGTGCATCGGACAGGAGAAACTCGCGTCCCAAAAGAATATCTAGTCGTTTCCATAGAAACGTTTACTCAATTTAGAAGGAGATGTTATAGAACACATAGTATTTCGCAGCGACGCAATTTCTGTGTTAATTCGTCAAAGTGAGGGAGCGAGGGATGCAGTAAAGAAGGAATAGTGCATCGGAAAGAACATAGTCGTATCCCAAAAGAGAATCCTGTTGTTTCCTTAGAAACGTTACTCTATTAAGAAGGAGATGTCATAGAACCCATAGTATTTCATAGCGACACAATTTCTGTGTTAATTAGTCAATGTGAGGGAGCGAGGGATGCAGTAAACAAGGAAAAGTGCAACGGACAGGAGAAACGCGTGTCCCAAAAGAATATCCAGTCGTTTCCTTAGAAACGTTACTCAATTTAGAAGGAGATGTCATAGAACCCATAGTATTTCATAGCGACGCAATTTCTGTGTTAATTCGTCAATGTGAGGAAGCGAGGGATGCAGTAAAGAAGGAATAGAGCATCGGACAGGAGAAACTCGTGTCCCAAAAGAATATCCAGTCGTATCCATAGAAACGTTACTCAATTTAGAAGGAGATGTCATGGAACACATAGTATTTCGTAGCGACGCAATTTCTTTGTTAATTCGTCAATGTGAGGGAGCGAGGGATGCAGTAAAGGTGGAATAGTGCATCGGACAGGAGAAACTCGTGTCCCAGAAGAATATCCAGTCGTTTCCATAGAATCGTTACTCAATTTAGAAGGAGATGTCATGGAACGCACAGTATTTCATAGCGATGCAATTTCTGTGTTAATTCGTCATTGTGAGGGAGCGAGGGATGCAGTAAAGAAGGAATAGTGCATCGGACAGGAGAAACTCCTGTCCCAAAAGAATTTCCAGTCGTTTAGATTGAAACGTTACGCAGTTAAGAAGGAGATGTCATAGAACCCATAGTATTTCATAGCGACGCAATCTCTGTGTTAATTCGTCAATGTGTGGGAGCGAGGGATGCGTTAAAGGAGGAATAGTGCATCGGACAGGAGAAGAAACTCGCGTCCCAAAAGAATATCTAGTCGTTTCCATAGAAACGTTACTCAATTTAGAAGGAGATGTCATAGAACCCATAGTATTTCGCAGCGACGCAATTTCTGTGTTAATTAGTCAATGTGAGGGAGCGAGGATGCAGTAAAGAAGGAAAAGTGCATCGGAAAGAACATAGTCGTATCCCAAAAGAGAATCCTGTTGTTTCCTTAGAAACGTTACTCTATTAAGAAGGAGATGTCATAGAACCCATAGTATTTCATAGCGACACAATTTCTGTGTTAATTAGTCAATGTGAGGGAGCGAGGGATGCAGTAAAGAAGGAATAGAGCATCGGACAGGAGAAACTCGTGTCCCAAAAGAATATCCAGTCGTATCCATAGAAACGTTACTCAATTTAGAAGGAGATGTCATGGAACACATAGTATTTCGTAGCGACGCAATTTCTTTGTTAATTCGTCAATGTGAGGGAGCGAGGGATGCAGTAAAGATGGAATAGTGCATCGGACAGGAGAAACTCGTGTCCCAGAAGAATATCCAGTCGTTTCCATAGAATCGTTACTCAATTTAGAAGGAGATGTCATAGAACCCATAGTATTTCATAGCGACGCAATTTCGGTGTTAATTCGTCAATGTGTGGGAGCGAGGGATGCGTTAAAGGAGGAATAGTGCATCGGACAGGAGGAACTCGTGTCCCAAAAGAATATCCAGTCGTTTCCATAGAAACGTTACTCAATTTAGAAGGAGATGTCATAAAACCCATAGTATTTCATAGCGATGCAATTTCTGTGTTAATTCGTCAATGTGAGGGAGCGAGGGATGCAGTAAAGGAGGAATAGTGCATCGGAAAGGACATAGTCGTATCCCAAAAGAGGATCCTGTTGTTTCCTTAGAAACGTTACTGTATTAAGAAGGAGATGTCATAGAACCCATAGTATTTCATAGCGACAAAATTTCTGTGTTAATTAGTCAATGTGAGGGAGCGAGGGATGCAGTAAAGAACGAATAGTGCATCGGACAGGAGAAACTCGTGTCCCAAAAGAATATCCAGTCGTTTCCATAGAAACGTTACTCAATTTAGATGAGATGTCATAGAACCCATAGTATTTCATAGCGGCGCAATTTCTGTGTTAATTCGACAATGTGAGGGAGCGAGGGATGCGTTAAAGGAGGAATAGTGCAACGGACAGGAAAAACTCGTGTCCCAAACGAATATCCAGTCGTTTCCATAGAAACGTTACTCAATTTAGAAGGAGATGTCATAGAAGACATAGTATTTCATAGCGACGCAATTTCTGTGTTAATTCGCCAATGTGAGGGAGCGAGGGATGCAGTAAAGAAGGAAAAGTGCATCGGACAGGAGAAACTCGTGTCCCAAAAGAATATCCATTCGTTTAAATAGAAACGTTACTCAATTTAGAAGGAGATGTCATAGAAACCATAGTATTTCATAGCGACGCAATTTCTGTGTTAATTCGTCAATGTGTGGGAGCGAGGGATGCGTTAAAGGAGGAATAGTGCATCGGACAGGAGAAACTCGTGTCCCAAAAGAATATCCAGTCGTTTCCATAGAAACGTTACTAAATTTAGAAGGAGATGTCATAGAACCCATAGTATTTCATAGCGACGCAATTTCTGTGTTCATTCGTCAATGTGTGGGAGCGAGGGATGCGTTAAAGGAGGAATAGTGCATCGGACAGGAGAAACTCGTGTCGCAAAAGAATATCCAGTCGTTTCCATTGAAACGTTACTCAATTTAGAAGGAGATGTCATAGAACCCATAGTATTTCATAGCGACGCAATTTCTGTGCTAATTCGTCAACGTGAGTGAGCGAGGGATGCAGTAAAGAAGGAATAGTGCATCGGACAGGAAAAACTCGTGTCCCAAAAGAATATCCAGTCGTTTCCATAGAAACGTTACTAAATTTAGAAGGAGATGTCATAGAACCCATAGTATTTCATAGCGACGCAATTTCTGTGTTAATTCGTCAATGTGTGGGAGCGAGGGATGCGTTAAAGGAGGAATAGTGCATCGGACAGGAGAAACTCGTGTCCCAAAAGAATATCCAGTCGTTTCCATAGAAACGTTACTCAATTTAGAAGGAGATGTCATAGAAAACATAGTATTTCATAGCGACGCAATTTCTGTGTTAATTAGTCAATGTGAGGGAGCGAGGGATGCAGTAAAGAAGGAATAGTGCAATGGACAGGAGAAACGCGTGTCCCAAAAGAATATCCAGTCGTTTCCATAGAAACGTTACTAAATTTAGAAAGAGATGTCATAGAACCCATAGTATTTCATAGCGACGCAATTTCTGTGTTAATTCGTCAATGTGAGGGAGCGAGGGATGCAGTAAAGAAAGAATAGAGCATTGGACAGGAGAAACTCGTGTCCCAAAAGAATATCCAGTCATTTCCATAGAAACGTTACTCAATTTAGAAGGAGATGTCATAGAACCCATAGTATTTCATAGCGATGCAATTTCTGTGTTAATTCGTCAATGTGAGGGAGCGAGGGATGCAGTAAAGAAGGAATAGTGCATCCGACAGGAGAAACTCGTGTCCCAAAAGAATATCCAGTCGTTTCCATTGAAACGTTACTCAATTTAGAAGGAAATGTCATAGAACCCATAGTATTTCATAGCGACGCAATTTCGGTGTTAATTCGTCAATGTGAGGGAGCGAGGGATGCAGTAAAGAAGAAATAGTGCGTCGGACAGGAGAAACTCGTGTCCCAAAAGAATATCCAGTCGTTTCCATAGAAACGTTACTCAATTTAGAAGGAGATGTCATAGAACCCATAATATTCCATAGCGACGCAATTTCTGTGTTAATTCGTCAATGTGAGGGAGCGAGGGATGCAGTAAAGAAGGAATAGTGCATCGGCCGGAGAATCTCGTGTCCCAAAAGAATATCCAGTCGTTTCCATAGAAACGTTACTCAATTAAGAAGGAGATGTCATAGAACCCATAGTATTTCATAGCGACGCAATTTCTGTGTTAATTCGTCAATGTGAGGGAGCGAGGGATGCAGTAAAGAAGGAATAGTGCATCGGACAGGAGAAACTCGTGTCCCAAAAGAATATCCAGTCGTTTCAATAGAAACGTTACTCAATTTAGAAGGAGATGTCATAGAACCCATAGTATTTCATAGCGACGCAATTTCTGTGTTAATTCGTCAATGTGTGGGAGCGAGGGATGCGTTAAAGGAGGAATAGTGCATCGGACAGGAGAAACTCGTGTCCCAAAAGAATATCCAGTCGTTTCCATAGAAACGTCACTCAATTTAGCAGGAGATGTCACAGAAAACATAGTATTTCATAGCGACGAAATTTCTGTGTTAATTCGTCAATGTGAGGGAGCGAGGGATGCAGTAAAGAAGGAATAGTGCATCGGACAGGAGAAACTCCTGTCCCAAAAGAATATCCAGTCGTTTAGATTGAAACGTTACTCAGTTAAGAAGGAGATGTCATAGAACCCATAGTATTTCATAGCGACGCAATCTCTGTGTTAATTCGTCAATGTGTGGGAGCGAGGGATGCGTTAAAGGAGGAATAGTGCATCGGACAGGAGAAACTCGCGTCCCAAAAGAATATCTAGTCGTTTGCATAGAAACGTTACTCAATTTAGAAGGAGATGTCATAGAACCCATAGTATTTCATAGCGATGCAATTTCTGTGTTAATTCGTCAATGTGAGGGAGCGAGGGATGCAGTAAAGAAGGAATAGTGCATCCGACAGGTGAAACTCGTGTCCCAAAAGAATATCCAGTCGTTTCCATTGAAACGTTACTCAATTTAGAAGGAGATGTCATAGAACCCATAATATTCCATAGCGACGCAATTTCTGTGTTAATTCGTCAATGTGAGGGAGCGAGGGATGCAGTAAAGAAGGAAAAGTGCATCGGACAGGAGAATCTCGTGTCCCAAAAGAATATCCAGTCGTTTCCATAGAACCGTTACTCAATTTAGAAGGAGATGTCATAGAACCCATAGTATTTCATAGCGACGCAATTTCTGTGTTAATTCGTCAATGTGAGGGAGCGAGGGATGCAGTAAAGAAGGAATAGTGCATCGGACAGGAGAAACTCGTGTCCCAAAAGAATATCCAGTCGTTTCAATAGAAACGTTACTCAATTTAGAAGGAGATGTCATAGAACCCATAGTATTTCATAGCAACGCAATTTCTGTGTTAATTCGTCAATGTGCGGGAGCGAGGGACGCGTTAAAGGAGGAATAGTGCATCGGACAGGAGAAACTCGTGTCCCAAAAGAATATCCAGTCGTTTCCATAGAAACGTTACTCAATTTAGCAGGAGATGTCATTGAAAACATAGTATTTCATAGCGACGAAATTTCTGTGTTAATTCGTCAATGTGAGGGAGCGAGGGATGCAGTAAAGAAGGAATAGTGCATCGGACAGGAGAAACTCCTGTCCCAAAAGAATATCCAGTCGTTTAGATTGAAACGTTACTCAGTTAAGAAGGAGATGTCATAGAACCCATAGCATTTCATAGCGACGCAATCTCTGTGTTAATTCGTCAATGTGTGGGAGCGAGGGATGCGTTAAAGGAGGAATAGTGCATCGGACAGGAGAAACTCGCGTCCCAAAAGAATATCTAGTCGTTTCCATAGAAACGTTACTCAATTTAGAAGGAGATGTCATAGAACCCATAGTATTTCGCAGCGACGCAATTTCTGTGTTAATTCGTCAATGTGAGGGAGCGAGGGATGCAGTAAAGAAGGAATAGTGCATCGGAAAGAACATAGTCGTATCCCAAAAGAGAATCCTGTTGTTTCCTTAGAAACGTTACTCTATTAAGAAGGAGATGTCATAGAACCCATAGTATTTCATAGCGACACAATTTCTGTGTTAATTAGTCAATGTGAGGGAGCGAGGGATGCAGTAAACAAGGAAAAGTGCAACGGACAGGAGAACCGCTTGTCCCAAAAGAATATCCAGTCATTTCCATAGAAACGTTACTCAATTTAGAAGGAGATGTCATAGAACCCATAGTATTTCACAGCGACGCAATTTCTGTGTTAATTCGTCAATGTGAGGGAGCGAGGGATGCAGTAAAGAAGGAATAGAGCATCGGACAGGAGAAACTCGTGTCCCAAAAGAATATCCAGTCGTATCCATAGAAACGTTACTCAATTTAGAAGGAGATGTCATGGAACACATAGTATTTCATAGCGACGCAATTTCTTTGTTAATTCGTCAATGTGAGGGAGCGAGGGATGCAGTAAAGATGGAATAGTGCATCGGACAGGAGAAACTCGTGTCCCAAAAGAATATCCAGTCGTTTCCATAGAATCGTTACTCAATTTAGGAGATGTCATGGAACGCACAGTATTTCATAGCGATGCAATTTCTGTGTTAATTCGTCAATGTGAGGGAGCGAGGGATGCAGTAAAGGAGGAATAGTGCATCGGAAAGGACATAGTCGTATCCCAAAAGAGAATCCTGTTGTTTCCTTAGAAACGTTACTGTATTAAGAAGGAGATGTCATAGAACCCATAGTATTTCATAGCGACACAATTTCTGTGTTCATTAGTCAATGTGAGGGAGCGAGGGATGCAGTAAAGAAGGAATAGTGCATCGGACAGGCGAAACTCGTGTCCCAAAAGAATATCCAGTCGTTTCCATAGAAACGTTACTCAATTTAGAACGAGATGTCATAGAACCCATAGTATTTCATAGCGGCGCAATTTCTGTGTTAATTCGACAATGTGAGGGAGCGAGGGATGCGTTAAAGGAGGAATAGTGCAACGGACAGGAAAAACTCGTGTCCCAAAAGAATATCCAGTCGTTTCCATAGAAACGTTACTCAATTTAGAAGGAGATGTCATAGAACCCATAGTATTTCATAGCGACGCAATTTCTGTGTTAATTCGCCAATGTGAGGGAGCGAGGGATGCAGTAAAGAAGGAAAAGTGCATCGGACAGGAGAAACTCGTGTCCCAAAAGAATATCCATTCGTTTAAATAGAAACGTTACTCAATTTAGAAGGAGATGTCATAGAGACCATAGTATTTCATAGCGACGCAATTTCTGTGTTAATTCGTCAATGTGTGGGAGCGAGGGATGCGTTAAAGGAGGAATAGTGCATCGGACAGGAGAAACTCGTGTCCCAAAAGAATATCCAGTCGTTTCCATAGAAACGTTACTCAATTTAGAAGGAGATGTCATAGAACACATAGTATTTCATAGCGACGCAATTTCTGTGTTCATTCGTCAATGTGTGGGAGCGAGGGATGCGTTAAAGGAGGAATAGTGCATCGGACAGGAGAAACTCGTGTCGCAAAAGAATATCCAGTCGTTTCCATAGAAACGTTACTCAATTTAGAAAGAGATGTCATAGAACCCATAGTATTTCATAGCGACGCAATT
This sequence comes from Schistocerca piceifrons, assembly GCF_021461385.2. Classification (NCBI taxonomy): domain Eukaryota; kingdom Metazoa; phylum Arthropoda; class Insecta; order Orthoptera; family Acrididae; genus Schistocerca; species Schistocerca piceifrons. Next base: position 805,803,205 of record NC_060141.1, on the reverse strand, counting down.
TCTGTGTTAATTCGTCAACGTGAGTGAGCGAGGGATGCAGTAAAGGAGGAATAGTGCATCGGACAGGAAAAACTCGAGTCCCAAAAAAAATATCCAGTCGTTTACATAGAAACGTTACTCAATTTAGAAGGAGATGTCGTAGAACCCATAGTACTTCATAGCGACGCAATTTCTGTGTTAATTCGTCAATGTGTGGGGGCGAGGGATGCGTTAAAGGAGGAATAGTGCATCGGACAGGAGAAACTCGTGTCCCAAAAGAATATCCGTTCGTTTACATAGAAACGTTACTCAATTTAGAAGGAGATGTCATAGAACCCATAGTATTTCATAGCGACGCAATTTCTGTGTTAATTCGTCAATGTGTGGGAGCGAGGGATGCGTTAAAGGAGGAATAGTGCATCGGACAGGAGAAACTCGTGTCCCAAAAGAATATCCAGTCGTTTCCATAGAAACGTTACTCAATTTAGAAGGAGATGTCATAGAACCCATAGCATTTCATAGCGACGCAATTTCTGTGTTAATTCATCAATGTGAGGGAGCGAGGGATGCAGTAAAGAAGGAATAGTGCATCGGACAGGAGAAACTCGTGTCCCAAAAGAATATCCAGTCGTTTCCATAGAAACGTTACTCAATTTAGAAGGAGATGTCATAGAACCATTCGTATTTCATAGCGACGCAAATTCTGTGTTAATTCGTCAATGTGAGGGAGCGAGGGATGCAGTAAAGAAGGAATTGAGCATCGGACTGGAGAGACTCCTTTCACAAAAGAATATCCAGTCGTTTCCATAGAAATGTTACTCAATTTAGAAGGAGATGTCATGGAACCCATAGTATTTCATAGCGACGCAATTTCTGTGTTAATTCGTCAATGTGTGGGAGCGAGGGATGCAGAAAGGAAGGAATAGTGCATCGGAAAGGACATTGTCGTATCCCAAAAGAGAATCCTGTTGTTTCCTTAGAAACGTTACTCTATTAAGAGGGAGATGTCATAGAACACATAGTATTTCATAGCGACGCAATTTGTGTGTTAATTCGTCAATGTGAGGGAGCGAGGGATGCAGTAAAGATGGAATAGTGTATCGGACAGGAGAAACTCGTGTCCCAAAAGAATATCCAGTCGTTTCCATAGAAACGTTACTCAATTTAGAAGGAGATGTCATAGAACCCATAGTATTTCATAGCGGCGCAATTTCTGTGTTAATTCGTCAATGTGAGGGAGCGTGGGATGCAGTAAAGAAGGAATAGTGCATCGGACAGGAAAAACTCGTGTTCCAAAAGATATCCAGTCGTTTCCATAGAAACGTTACTCAATTTAGAAGGAGATGTCATAGAACACATAGTATTTCATAGCGACGCAATTTCTGTATTATTCGTCAACGTGAGGGAGCGAGGGATGCAGTAAAGAAGGAATAGTGCATCGGACAGGGAAAACTCGTGTCCCAAAAGAATATCCAATCGTTTCCATAGAAACGTTACTCAATTTAGAAGGAGATGTCATAGAACCCATAGTATTTCATAGCGACGCAATTTCTGTGTTAATTCGTCAATGTGAATGAGCGAGGGATGCAGTAAAGAAGGAATAGTGCATCGGACAGGAGAATCTCGTGTCCCTAAAGAATATCCAGTCGTTTCCATTGAAACGATACTCAATTTAGAAGGAGATGTCATAGAACCCATAGTATTTCATAGCGACGCAATTTCTGTGTTAATTCGTCAATGTGAGTGAGCGAGGGATGCAGTAAAGAAGGAATAGTGCATCGGACAGGAGAAACTCGTGTTCCAAAAAATAACCAGTCGTTTCCATAGAAACGTTACTCAATTTAGAAGGAGATGACATAGAACCCATAGTATTTCGTAGCGACGCAATTTCTGTGTTAATTCGTCAATGTGAGGGAGCGAGGGATGCAGTAAAGAAGGAATAGTGCATCGGACAGGAGAAACTCGTGTCACAAAAGAATATCCAGTCGTTTCCGTAGAAACGTTACTCAATTTAGAAGGAGATGTCATGGAACCCATAGTATTACATAGCGACGCAATATCTGTGTTAATTTGTCAATGTGAGGGATCGAGGGATGCAGTAAAGAAGGAATAGTGCATCGGACAGGAGAAACTCGTGTCCCAAAAGAATATCCAGTCACTTCCATAGAAATGTTACTCAATTTAGAAGGAGATGTCATAGAACCCATAGTATTTCATAGCGATCAATTTCTGTGTTAATTCGTCAATGTGTGGGAGCGAGGGATGCGTTAAAGGAGGAATAGTGCATCGGACAGGAGAAACGCGTGTCCCAAAAGAATATCTAGTCGTTTCCATAGAAACGTTACTCAATTTAGAAGGAGATGTCATAGAAAACATATTATTTCATAGCGACGCAATTTCTGTGTTAATTCGTCAATGTGAGGGAGCGAGGGATGCAGTAAAGAAGGAATAGTGCATCGGAAAGTACAAAGTCGTATCCCAAAAGAGAATCCTGTTGTTTCCTTAGAAACGTTACTCTATTAAGAAGGAGATGTCATAGAACCCATAGTATTTCATAGCGACACAATTTCTGTGTTAATTAGTCAATGTGAGGGAGCGAGGGATGCAGTAAAGAAGGAATAGTGCAACGGATAGAAGAAACTCGTGTCCCAAAAGAATATCCAGTCGTTTCCATTGAAACGTTACTCAATTTAGAAGGAGATGTCATAGAACCCATAGTATTTCATACCGACGCAATTTCTGTGTTAATTCGTCAATGTGAGGGAGCGAGGGATGCAGTAAAGAAGGAATAGTGCATCGGACAGGAGAAACTCGTGTCCCAAAAGAATATCCAGTCTTTTCCATAGAAACGTTACTCAATTTAGAAGGAGATGTCATAGAACCCATAGTATTTCATAGCGACGCAATTTCTGTGTTAATTCGTCAGTGTCAGGGAGCGAGGGATGCAGTAAAGAAGGAATAGTGCATTGGAAAGGAGAAACTCGTGTCCCAAAAGAATATCCAGTCGTTTCCATAGAAACGTTACTCAAATTAGAAGGAGATGTCATAGAACCCATAGTATTTCATAGCGAAGCAATTTCTGTGTTAATTCGTCAATGTGTATTAGCGAGGGATGCAGTAAAGAAGTAATAGTGCATCGGACAGGAGAAACTCGTGTCACAAAAGAATATCCAGTCGTTTCCAAAGAAACGTTACTCAATTTAGAAGGAGATGTCATAGAACCCTTAGTATTTCATAGCGACGCAATTTCTGTGTTAATTCGTCAATGTGAGTGAGCGAGGGATGCAGTAAACAAGGAGTAGTGCATCGGACAGGAGAAAATCGTGTCCCAAAAGAATATCCACTCGTTTCCATAGAAACGTTACTCAATTCAGAAGTAGATGTCATAAAACCCATAGTATTTCATAGCGACACAATTTCTGTGTTAATTAGTCAATGTGAGGGAGCGAGGGATGTAGTAAAGGAGGAATAGTGCAACGGATAGGAGAAACTCGTGTCCCAAAAAGAATATCCATTCGTTTCCATAGAAACGTTACTCAATTTCGAAGGAGATGTCATAGAACCCATAGTATTTCATAGCGACGCAATTTCTGTGTTAATTCGTCAATGAGAGGGAGCGTGGGATGCAGTAAAGAAGGAATAGTGCATCGGACAGGAGAAACTCGTTTCCCAAAAGAATATCCAGTCTTTTCCATAGAAACGTTACTCAATTTAGAAGGTGATGTCATAGAACCCATAGTATTTCATAGCGACGCAATTTCTGTGTTAATTCGTCAATGTGTGGGAGCGAGGGATGCGTTAAAGGAGGAATAGAGCATCGGATAGGAGAAACTCGTGTCGCAAAAGAATATCCAGTCGTTTCCACAGAAACGTTACTCAATTTAGAAGGAGATGTCATAGAACCCATAGTACTTCATAGCGACGCAATTTCTGTGTTAATTCGTCAATGTGTAGGAGCGAGGGATGCAGTAAAGAAGGAATAGTACATCGGACAGGAGAAACTCGTGTCACAAAAGAATATCCAGTCCTTTCCAAAGAAACGTTACTCAATTTAGAAGGAGATGTCATAGAACACATGGTATTTCATAGCGACGCAATTTCTGTGTTAATTCGTCAATGAGATTGAGCGAGGGATGCAGTAAACAAGGAATAGTGCATCGGACAGGAGAAACTCGTGTCCCCAAAGAATATCCACTCGTTTCCATAGAAACGTTACTCAATTCAGAAGGAGATGTCATAGAACCCACAGTATTTCATAGCGACGCAATTTCTGTGTTAATTCGTCAATGTGAGGGAGCGAGGGAAGCAGTAAAGAAGGAATAGTGCTTCGGACAGGAGAAACTCGTGTCCCAAAAGAATATCCATTCGTTTCCATAGAAACGTTACTCAATTTAGAAGGAGATGTCATAGAACCCATAGTATTTCATAGCGACGCAATTTCTGTGTTATTTCGTCAATGTGTGGGAGCGAGGGATGCGTTAAAGGAGGAATAGTGCATCGGACAGGAGAAACTCGTGTCCCAAAAGAATATCCAGTCGTTTCCATAGAAACGTTACTCAATTTAGAAGGAGATGTCATAGAAAACATAGTATTTCATAGCGACGCAATTTCTGTGTTAATTAGTCAATGTGAGGGAGCGAGGGATGCAGTCAAGAAGGAATAGTGCAACGGACAGGAGAAACGCGTGTCCCAAAAGAATATCCAGTCGTTTCCATAGAAACGTTACTCAATTTAGAAAGAGATGTCATAGAACCCATAGTATTTCATAGCGACGCAATTTCTGTGTTAATTCGTCAATGTGAGGGAGCGAGGGATGCAGTAAAGAAGGAATAGAGCATCGGACAGGAGAAACTCGTGTCCCAAAAGAATATCCAGTCGTTTCCATAGAAACGTTACTCAGTTTAGAAGGAGATGTCATAGAACCCATAGTATTTCATAGCGACGCAACTTCTGTGTTAATTCGTCAATGTGTGGGAGCGAGGGATGCGTTAAAGGAGGAATAGTGCATCGGACAGGAGAAACTCGTGTCCCAAAAATATCCAGTCGTATCCATAGAAACGTTACTCAATTTAGAATGAGATGTCATAGAACACATAGTATTTCATAGCGACGCAATTTCTGAGTTAATTCGTCAATGTGAGGGAGCGAGGGATGCAGTAAAGAAGGAATAGTGCATCGGACAGGAGAAACTCGTGTAGCAAAAGAATATCCAGTCGTTTCCATAGAATCGTTACTCAATTTAGAAGGAGATGTCAGGGAACCCACAGTATTTCATAGCGATGCAATTTCTGTGTTAATTCGTCAATGTGAGGGAGCGAGGGATGCAGTAAAGAAGGAATAGAGCATTGGACAGGAGAAATCGTGTCCCAAAAGAATATCCAGTCATTTCCATAGAAACGTTACTCAATTTAGAAGGAGATGTCATAGCACCCATAGTATTTCATAGCGACGCAATTTCTGTGTTAATTTGTCAATGTGATTGACCGAGGGATGCAGTAAAGAAGGAATAGTGCATCCGACAGGAGAAACTCGTGTCCCAAAAGAATATCCAGTCGTTTCCATTGAAACGTTACTCAATTTAGAAGAAGATGTCATAGAACCCATAGTATTTCATAGCGACGCAATTTCGGTGTTAATTCGTCAGTGTGTGGGAGCGAGGGATGCGTTAAAGGAGGAATAGTGCATCGGACAGGAGGAACTCGTGTCCCAAAAGAATATCCAGTCGTTTCCATAGAAACGTTACTCAATTTAGAAGGAGATGTCATAGAACCCATAGTATTTCATAGCGATGCAATTTCTGTGTTAATTCGTCAATGTGAGGGAGCGAGGGATGCAGTAAAGAAGGAATAGTGCATCGGAAAGGACATAGTCGTATCCCAAAAGAGAATCCTGTTGTTTCCTTAGGAACGTTACTCTATTAAGAAGGAGATGTTATAGAACCCATAGTATTTCATAGCGACACAATTTCTCTGTTAATTAGTCAATGTGAGGGAGCGAGGGATGTAGTAAATAAGGAATAGTGCAACGGATAGGAGAAACTCGTGTCCCAAAAAATATCCAGTCGTTTCCATAGAAACGTTACTCAATTTAGAAGGAGATGTCATAGGACCCATAGTATTTCATAGCGACGCAATTTCTGTGTTAATTCGTCAATGTGAGGGAGCGAGGGATGCAGTAAAGAAGAAATAGTGCATCGGACAGGAGAAACTCGTGTCCCAAAAGAATATCCAGTCGATTCCATAGAAACGTTACTCAATTTAGAAGGAGATGTCATAGAACCCTTTATATTCCATAGCGACGCAATTTCTGTGTTAATTCGTCAATGTGTGCGAGCGAGGGATGTGTTAAAGGAGGAATAGTGCATCGGACAGGAGAAACTCGTGTCCCAAAAGAACATCCAGTCGTTTCCATAGAAACGTTACTCAATTTAGAAGGAGATGTCATAGAACCCATAGTATTTCATAGCGACGCAATTTCTGTGTTAATTCGTCAATGTGAGGGAGCGAGGGATGCAGTAAAGAAGGAATAGTGCATCGGACAGGAGAAACTCGTGTCACAAAAGAATATCCAGTCGTTTCCATAGAAACGTTACTCAATTTAGAAGGAGATGTCATAGAACCCTTAGTATTTCATAACGACGCAACTTCTGTGTTAATTCGTCAGTGTGAGGGAGCGAGGGATGCAGTAAACAAGGAATAGTGCATCGGACGGTAGAAACTCGTGTCCCAAAAGAATATCCATTCGTTTCCATAGAAACGTTACTCAATTCAGATGGAGATGTCATAGAACCCATAGTATTTCATAGCGACGCAATTTCTGTGTTAATTCGTCAATGTGAGGGAGCGAGGGATGCAGTAAAGAAGGAATAGTGCATCGGACAGGAGAAACTCGTGTCCCGAAAGAATATCCAGTCGTTTCCATAGAAATGTTACTAAATTTAGAAGGAGATGTCATAGAACCCATAGTATTTCATAGCGATCAATTTCTGTGTTAATTCGTCAATGTGTGGGAGCGAGGGATGCGTTAAAGGAGGAATAGTGCATCGGACACTAGAAACTCGTGTCCCAAAAGAATATCCAGTCGTTTCCATAGAAACGTTACTCAATTTAGAAGGAGATGTCATAGAAAACATAGTATTTCATAGCGACGCAATTTCTGTGTTAATTCGTCAATGTGAGGGAGCGAGGGATGCAGTAAAGAAGGAATAGTGCATCGGAAAGTACATAGTCGTATCCCAAAAGAGAATCCTGTTGTTTCCTTAGGAACGTTACTCTATTAAGAAGGAGTTGTCATAGAACCCATAGTATTTCATAGCGACACAATTTCTGTGTTAATTAGTCAATGTGAGGGAGCGAGGGATGCAGTAAAGAAGGAATAGTGCAACGGATAGGAGAAACTCGTGTCCCAAAAGAATATCCAGTCGTTTCCATAGAAACGTTACTCAATTTAGAAGGAGATGTCATAGAACCCATAGTATTTCATAGCGACGCAATTTCTGTGTTAATTCGTCAGTGTCAGGGAGCGAGGGATGCAGTAAAGAAGGAATAGTGCATCGGAAAGGAGAAACTTGTGTCCCAAAAGAAAATACAGTCGTTTCCATAGAAACGTTACTCAATTTAGAAGGAGATGTCATAGAACCCATAGTATTTCATAGCGACGCAATTTCTGTGTTAATTCGTCGATGTGTAGGAGCGAGGGATGCAGTAAAGAAGTAATAGTGCATCGGACAGGAGAAACTCGTGTCACAAAAGAATATCCAGTCGTTTCCAAAGAAACGTTACTCAATTTAGACGGAGATGTCATAGAACCCATAGTATTTCATAGCGACGCAATTTCTGTGTTAATTCGTCAATGTGATGGAGCGACGGATGCAGTAAACAAGGAGTAGTGCATCGGACAGGAGAAACTCGTGTCCCAAAAGAATATCCACTCGTTTCCATAGAAACGTTACTCAATTCAGAAGTCGATGTCATAGAACCCATAGTATTTCATAGCGACACAATTTCTGTGTTAATTAGTCAATGTGAGGGAGAGAGGGATGTAGTAAAGGAGGAATAGTGCAACGGATAGGAGAAACTCAAGTCCCAAAAGAACATCCATTCGTTTCCATAGAAACGTTACTCAATTTAGAAGGAGATGTCATTGAACCCATAGTATTTCATAGCGATGCAATTTCTGTGTTAATTCGTCAATGAGAGGGAGCGAGGGATGCAGTAAAGAAGGAATAGTGCATCGGACAGGAGAAACTCGTTTCCCAAAAGAATATCCAGTCGTTTCCATAGAAACGTTACTCAATTAGAAGGTGATGTCATAGAACCCATAGTATTTCATAGCGACGCAATTTCTGTGTTAATTCGTCAATGTGTGGGAGCGAGGGATGCGTTAAAGGAGGAATAGTGCATCGGACAGGAGAAACTCGTGTCGCAAAAGAATATCCATTCGTTTCCATAGAAACGTTACTCAATTTAGAAGGAGATGTCATAGAAAACATAGTATTTCATAGCGACGCAATTTCTGTGTTAATTCGTCAATGTGAGGGAGCGAGGGATGCAGTAAAGAAGGAATAGTGCATCGGAAAAGACATAGTCGTATCCCGAAAGAGAATCCTGTTGTTTCCTTAGAAACGTTACTCTATTTAGAAGGAGATGTCAGGGAACCCACAGTATTTCATAGCGATGCAATTTCTGTGTTAATTCGTCAATGTGAGGGAGCGAGGGATGCAGTAAAGAAGGAATAGTGCATCGGAAAGGACATAGTCGTTTCCCAAAACAGAATCCTGTTGTTTCCTTAGAAACTTTACTCTATTAAGAAAGAGATGTTATAGAACCCATAGTATTTCATAGCGACACAATTTCTGTGATAATTAGTCAATGTGAGGGAGCGAGGGATGTAGTAAAGAAGGAATAGTGCAACGGATAGGAGAAACTCGTGTCCCAAAAGAATATCCAGTCGTTTCCATAGAAACGTTACTCAATTTAGAAAGAGATGTGATAGAACCCATAGTATTTCATAGCGACGCAATTTCTGTGTTAATTCGTCAATGTGAGGGAGCGAGGGATGCAGTAAAGAAGAAATAGTGCATCGGACAGGAGAAACTCGTGTCCCAAAAGAATATCCAGTCGTTTCCATAGAAACGTTACTCAATTTAGAGGGAGATGTCATAGAACCCATAATATTCCATAGCGACGCAATTTCTGTGTTAATTCGTCAATGTGAGGGAGCGAGGGATGCAGTAAAGAAGGAATAGTGCATCTCACAGGAGAATCTCGTGTCCCAAAAGAATATCCAGTCGTTTCCATAGAAACGTTACTCAATTTAGAAGGAGATGTCATAGAACCCATAGTATTTCATAGCGACGCAATTTCGGTGTTAATTCGTCAATGTGTAGGAACGAGGGATGCAGTAAAGAAGGAATAGTGCATCGGACAGGAGAAACTCGTGTCACAAAAGAATATCCAGTCGTTTCCAAAGAAACGTTACTCAATTTAGAAGGAGATATCATAGTACCCATGGTATTTCATAGCGACGCAATTTCTGTGTTAATTCGTCAATGTGAGGGAGCGAGGGATGCAGTAAACAAGGAATAGTGCATCGGACAGGAGAAACTCGTGTCCCAAAAGAATATCCACTCGTTTCCATAGAAACGTTACTCAATTCAGAAGGAGATGTCATAGAACCCACAGTATTTCATAGCGACGCAATTTCTGTGTTAATTCGTCAATGTGAGGGAGCGAGGGAAGCAGTAAAGAAGGAATAGTGCTTCGGACAGGAGAAACCCGTGTCCCAAAAGAATATCCATTCGTTTCCATAGAAACGTTACTCAACTTATAAGGAGATGTCATAGAACCCGTAGTATTTCATAGCGACGCAATTTCTGTGTTAATTCGTCAATGTGTGGGAGCGAGGGATGCGTTAAAGGAGGAATAGTGCATCGGACAGGAGAAACTCGTGTCCCAAAAGAATATCCAGTCGTTTCCATAGAAACGTTACTCAATTTAGAAGGAGATGTCATAGAAAACATAGTATTTCATAGCGACGCAATTTCTGTGTTAATTAGTCAATGTGTGGGAGCGAGGGATGCAGTCAAGAAGGAATAGTGCAACGGACAGGAGAAACGCGTGTCCCAAAAGAATATCCAGTCGTTTCCATAGAAACGTTACTCAATTTAGAAGGAGATGTCATAGAACCCATAGTATTTCATAGCGACGCAATTTCTGTGTTAATTCGTCAATGTGAAGGAGCGAGGGATGCAGTAAAGAAGGAATAGAGCATCGGACAGGAGAAACTCGTGTCCCAAAAGAATATCCAGTCGTTTCCATAGAAACGTTACTCAATTTAGAAGGAAATGTCATAGAACCCATAGTATTTCATAGCGACGCAATTTCTGTGTTAATTCGTCAATGTGTGGGAGCGGGGGATGCGTTAAAGGAGGAATAGTGCATCGGACAGGAGAAACTCGTGTCCCAAAAAATATCCAGTCGTATCCATAGAAACGTTACTCAATTTAGAACGAGATGTCATAGAACACATAGTATTTCATAGCGACGCAATTTCTGTGTTAATTCGTCAATGTGAAGGAGCGAGGGATGCTATAAAGAAGGAATAGTGCATCCGACAGGAGAAACTCGTGTCCCAAAAGAATATCCAGTCGTTTCCATCGAAACGTTACTCAATTTAGAAGGAGATGTCATAGAACCCATAGTATTTCATAGCGACGCAATTTCGGTGTTAATTCGTCAGTGTGTGGGAGCGAGGGATGCGTTAAAGGAGGAATAGTGCATCGGACAGGAGAAACTCGTGTCCCAAAAGAATATCCAGTCGTTTCCATTGAAACGCTACTCAATTTAGAAGGAGATGTCATAGAACCCATTGTATTTCATAGCGACGCCATTTCTGTGTTAATTTGTCAATGTGAGGGAGCGAGGGATGCAGTAAAGAAGGAATAGTGCATCGGACAGGAGAAACTCGTGTCCCAAAAGAATATCCAGTCGTTTCCATAGAAACGTTACTCAATTTAGAAGGAGATGTCATAAAACCCATAGTATTTCATAGCGACGCAATTTCTGTGTTAATTCGTCAATGTGAGGGAGCGAGGGATGCAGTAAAGAAGGAATAGTGCATCGGACAGGAGAAACTCGTGTCCCAAAAGAATATCCAGTCGTTTCCATAGAAACGTTACTCAATTTAGAAGGAGATGTCATAGAACCCATAGTATTTCATAGCGGAGCAATTTCTGTGTTAATTCGTCAATGTGTGGGAGCGAGGGATGCGTTAAAGTAGGAATTGTGCATCGGAAAGAACATAGTCGTATCCCAAAAGAGAATCCTGTTGTTTCCTTAGAAACGTTACTCTATTAAGAAGGAGATGTCATAGAACCCATAGTATTTCATAGCGACACAATTTCTGTGTTAATTAGTCAATGTGAGGGAGCAAGGGATGCAGTAAAGAAGGTCAAAGTGCAACGGACAGGAGAAACGCGTGTCCCAAAAGAATATCCAGTCGTTCCCATAGAAACGTTACCCAATTTAGAAGGAGATGTCATAGAACCCATAGTATTTCATAGCGACGCAATTTCTGTGTTAATTCGTCAATGTGAGGGAGCGAGGGATGCAGTAAAGAAGGAATAGAGCATCGGACTGGGAAACTCGTGTCCCAAAAGAATATCCAGTCGTATCCATAGAAACGTTACTCAATTTTGAAGGAGATGCCATGGAACACATAGTATTTCATAGCAACACAATTTCTTTGTTAATTCGTCAATGTGAGGGAGCGAGGGATGCAGTAAAGAAGGAATAGTGCATCGGACAGGAGAAACTCGTGTCCCAGAAGAATATCCAGTCGTTTCCATAGAATCGTTACTCAATTTAGAAGGAGATGTCATGGAACCCACAGTATTTCATAGCGATGCAATTTCTGTGTTAATTCGTCAATGTGAGGGAGCGAGGGATGCAGTAAAAAAGGAATAGTGCATCCGACAGGAGAAACTCGTGTCCCAAAAGAATATCCAGTCGTTTCCATTGAAACGTTACTCAATTTAGAAGGAGATGTCATAGAACCCATAGTATTTCATAGCGACACAATTTCTGTGTTAATTCGTCAATGTGTGGGAGCGAAGGATGCGTTAAAGGAGGAATAGTGCAACGGACAGGAAAAACTCGTGTCCCAAAAGAATATCTAGTCGTTTCCATAGAAACGTTACTCAATTTAGAAGGAGATGTCATAGAACACATAGTATTTCATAGCGACGCAATTTCTGTGTTAATTCGCCTATGTCAGGGAGCGAGGGATGCAGTAAAGAAGGAAAAGTGCATCGGACAGGAGAAACTCTTGTCCCAAAAGAATATCCATTCGTTTAAATAGAAACGTTACTCAATTTAGAAGGAGATGTCATAGAAACCATAGTATTTCATAGCGACGCAATTTCTGTGTTAATTCGTCAATGTGTGGAAGCGAGGGATGCGTTAAAGGAGGAATAGTGCATCGGACAGGAGAAACTCGTGTCCCAAAAGAATATCCAGTCGTTTCCATAGAAACGTTACTCAATTTAGAAGGAGATGTCATAGAACACATAGTATTTCATAGCGACGCAATTTCTGTGTTCATTCGTCAATGTGTGGGAGCGAGGGATGCGTTAATGGAGGAATAGTGCATCGGACAGGAGAAACTCGTGTCGCAAAAGAATATCCAGTCGTTTCCATAGAAACGTTACTCAATTTAGAAGGAGATGTCATAGAACCCATAGTATTTCATAGCGACGCAATTTCTGTGTTAATTCGTCAACGTGAGTGAGCGAGGGATGCAGTAAAGGAGGAATAGTGCATCGGACAGGAAAAACTCGTGTCCCAAAAGAATATCCAGTCGTTTCCATAGAAACGTTACTCAATTTAGAAGGAGATGTCATAGAACCCATAGTATTTCATAGCGACGCAATTTCTGTGTTAATTCGTCAATGTGTGGGAGCGAGGGATGCAGTAAAGAAGGAATTGAGCATCGGACTGGAGAAACTCCTTTCACAAAAGAATATCCAGTCGTTTCCATAGAAATGTTACTCAATTTAGAAGGAGATGTCATGGAACTCATAGTATTTCATAGCGAAGCAATTTCTGTGTTAATTCGTCAATGTGAGGGAGCGAGGGATGCAGTAAAGAAGGAATAGTGCATCGGAAAGGACATTGTCGTATCCCAAAAGAAAATCCTGTTGTTTCCTTAGAAACGTTACTCTATTAAGAAGGAGATGTCATAGAACACATAGTATTTCATAGCGACGCAATTTGTGTGTTAATTCGTCAATCTGAGGGAGCGAGGGATGCAGTAAAGATGGAATAGTGTATCGGACAGGAGAAACTCGTGTCCCAAAAGAATATCCAGTCGTTTCCATAGTAACGTTACTCAATTTAGAAGGAGATGTCATAGAACCCATAGTATTTCATAGCGGCGCAATTTCTGTGTTAATTCGTCAATGTGAGGGAGCGTGGGATGCAGTAAAGAAGGAATAGTGCATCGGACAGGAGAAACTCGTGTTCCAAAAAATATCCAGTCGTTTCCATAGAAACGTTACTCAATTTAGAAGGAGATGTCATAGAACCCATAGTATTTCATAGCGACGCAATTTCTGTGTTAATTCGTCAATGTGAGGGAGCGAGGGATTCAGTAAAAGAGGAATAGTGCATCAGAAAGGACATAGTCGTATCCCAAAAGAGAATCCTGTTGATTCTTAGAAACGTTACTCTATTAAGAAAGAGATGTCACAGAACCCATAGTATTTCATAGCGACACAATTTCTACGTTAATTCGTCAATGTGAGGGAGCGAGGAATGCAGTAAAGAAGGAATAGTACATCGGGCAGGTGAAACTCCTGTCCCAAGAGAATATCCAGTCGTTTCCATAGAAACGTTACTCAATTTAGAAGGAGATGTCATAGAACCCATAGTACTTCATAGCGACGCAATATCTGTGTTAATTCGTCAATGTGAGGGAGCGAGGGATGCAGTAAAGAAGGAATAGAGCATCGGACAGGAGAAACTCGTGTCCCAAAAGAATATCCAGTCGTTACCATAGAAACGTTACTCAATTTAGAAGGAGATGTCATAGAACCCATAGTATTTCAAAGCGACGCAACTTCTGTGTTAATTCGTCAATGTGTGGGAGCGAGGGATGCGTTAAAGGAGGAATAGTGCATCGGACAGGAGAAACTCGTGTCCCAAAAATATCCAGTCGTATCCATAGAAACGTTACTCAATTTAGAAGGAGATGTCATAGAACACATAGTATTTCATAGCGACGCAATTTCTGAGTTAATTCGTCAATGTGAGGGAGCGAGGGATGCAGTAAAGAAGGAATAGTGCATCGGACAGGAGAAACTCGTGTAGCAAAAGAATATCCAGTCGTTTCCATAGAATCGTTACTCAATGTAGAAGGAGATGTCAGGGAACCCACAGTATTTCATAGCGATGCAATTTCTGTGTTAATTCGTCAATGTGAGGGAGCGAGGGATGCAGTAAAGAAGGAATAGTGCATCGGACAGGAGAAACTCGTGTCCCAAAAGAATATCCAGTCATTTCCATAGAAACGTTACTCAATTTAGAAGGAGATGTCATAGCACCCATAGTATTTCATAGCGACGCAATTTCTGTGTTAATTTGTCAATGTGATTGACCGAGGGATGCAGTAAAGAAGGAATAGTGCATCCGACAGGAGAAACTCGTGTCCCAATAGAATATCCAGTCGTTTCCATTGAAACGTTACTCAATTTAGGAGAAGATGTCATAGAACCCATAGTATTTCATAGCGACGCAATTTCGGTGTTAATTCGTCAGTGTGTGGGAGCGAGGGATGCGTTAAAGGAGGAATAGTGCATCGGACAGGAGGAACTCGTGTCCCAAAAGAATATCCAGTCGTTTCCATAGAAACGTTACTCAATTTAGAAGGAGATGTCATAGAACCCATAGTATTTCATAGCGATGCAATTTCTGTGTTAATTCGTCAATGTGAGGGAGCGAGGGATGCAGTAAAGAAGGAATAGTGCATCGGAAAGGACATAGTCGTATCCCAAAAGAGAATCCTGTTGTTTCCTTAGGAACGTTACTCTATTAAGAAGGAGATGTTATAGAACCCATAGTATTTCATAGCGACACAATTTCTGTGTTAATTAGTCAATGTGAGGGAGCGAGGGATGTAGTAAATAAGGAATAATGCAACGGATAGGAGAAACTCGTGTCCCAAAAGAATATCCAGTCGTTTCCATAGAAACGTTACTCAATTTAGAAGGAGATGTCATAGAACCCATAGTATTTCATAGCGACGCAATTCCTGTGTTAATTCGTCAATGTGAGGGAGCGAGGGATGCAGTAAAGAAGAAATAGTGCATCGGACAGGAGAAACTCGTGTCCCAAAAGAATATCCAGTCGTTTCCATAGAAACGTTACTCAATTTAGAAGGAGATGTCATAGAACCCTTTATATTCCATAGCGACGCAATTTCTGTGTTAATTCGTCAATGTGTGCGAGCGAGGGATGTGTTAAAGGAGGAATAGTGCATCGGACAGGACAAACTCGTGTCCCTAAAGAATATCCAGTCGTTTCCATTGAAACGTAACTCAATTTAGAAGGAGATGTCATAGAACTCATAGCACTTCATAGCGACGCAATTTCTGTGTTAATTCGTCAATGTGAGGGAGCGAGGGATGCAGTAAAGAAGGAAAAGTGCATCGGACAGGAGAAACTCGTGTCCCAAAAGAACATCCAGTCGTTTCCATAGAAACGTTACTCAATTTAGAAGGAGATGTCATAGAACCCATAGTATTTCATAGCGACGCAATTTCTGTGTTAATTCGTCAATGTGAGGGAGCGAGGGATGCAGTAAAGAAGGAATAGTGCATCGGACAGGAGAAACTCGTGTCCCATAAGAATATCCAGTCGTTTCCATAGAAACGTTACTCAATTTAGAAGGAGATGTCATAGAACCCATAGTATTTCATAGCGACGCAATTTCTGTGTTAATTCGTCAATGTGAGGGAGCGAGGGATGCAGTAAAGAAGGAATAGTGCATCGGACAGGAGAAAATCGTGTCACAAAAGAATATCCAGTCGTTTCCATAGAAACGTTACTCAATTTAGAAGGAGATGTCATAGAACCCTTCGTATTTCATAGCGACGCAATTTCTGTGTTAATTCGTCAGTGTGAGGGAGCGAGGGATGCAGTAAACAAGGAATAGTGCATCGAACGGGTGAAACTCGTGTCCCAAAAGAATATCCATTCGTTTCCATAGAAACGTTACTCAATTCAGAAGGAGATGTCTTAGTACCCATAGTATTTCATAGCGACGCAATTTCTGTGTTAATTCGTCAATGTGAGGGAGCGAGGGATGCAGTAAAGAAGGAATAGTGCATCGGACAGGAGAAACTCGTGTCCCAAAAGAATATCCAGTCGTTTCCATAGAAATGTTACTCAATTTAGAAGGAGATGTCATAGAACCCATAGTATTTCATAGCGATCAATTTCTGTGTTAATTCGTCAATGTGTGGGAGCGAGGGATGCGTTAAAGGAGGAATAGTGCATCGGACACTAGAAACTCGTGTCCCAAAAGAATATCCAGTCGTTTCCATAGAAACGTTACTCAATTTAGAAGGAGATGTCATAGAAAACATAGTATTTCATAGCGACGCAATTTCTGTGTTAATTCGTCAATGTGAGGGAGCGAGGGATGCAGTAGAGAAGGAATAGTGCATCGGAAAGTACATAGTCGTATCCCAAAAGAGAATCCTGTTGTTTCCTTAGGAACGTTACTCTATTAAGAAGGAGTT
Source organism: Schistocerca piceifrons (assembly GCF_021461385.2). Classification (NCBI taxonomy): domain Eukaryota; kingdom Metazoa; phylum Arthropoda; class Insecta; order Orthoptera; family Acrididae; genus Schistocerca; species Schistocerca piceifrons. Next base: position 805,786,425 of record NC_060141.1, on the reverse strand, counting down.
GTCATAGAACCCATAGTATTTCATAGCGACACACTTTCTGTGTTAATTAGTCAATGTGAGGGAGCGAGGGATGCAGTAAAGAAGGAATAGTGCAACGGATAGGAGAAACTCGTGTCCCAAAAGAATATCCAGTCGTTTCCATAGAAACGTTACTCAATTTAGAAGGAGATGTCATAGAACCCATAGTATTTCATAGCGACGCAATTTCTGTGTTAATTCGTTAATGTGAGGGAGCGAGGGATGCAGTAAAGAAGGAATAGTGCATCGGACAGGAGAAACTCGTGTCCCAAAAGAATATCCAGTCTTTTCCATAGAAACGTTACTCAATTTAGAAGGAGATGTCATAGAACCCATAGTATTTCATAGCGACGCAATTTCTGTGTTAATTCGTCAGTGTCAGGGAGCGAGGGATGCAGTAAAGAAGGAATAGTGCATCGGAAAGGAGAAACTCGTGTCCCAAAACAATATCCAGTCGTTTCCATAGAAACGTTACTCAATTTAGAAGGAGATGTCATAGAACCCATAGTATTTCATAGCGACGCAATTTCTGTGTTAATTCGTCAATGTGTAGGAGCGAGGGATGCAGTAAAGAAGTAATAGTGCATCGGACAGGAGAAACTCGTGTCACAAAAGAATATCCAGTCGTTTCCAAAGAAACGTTACTCAATTTAGACGGAGATGTCATAGAACCCATAGTATTTCATAGCGACGCAATTTCTGTGTTAATTCGTCAATGTGATGGAGCGAGGGATGCAGTAAACAAGGAGTAGTGCATCGGACAGGAGAAACTCGTGTCCCAAAAGAATATCCACTCGTTTCCATAGAAACGTTACTCAATTCAGAAGTCGATGTCATAGAACCCATAGTATTTCATAGCGACACAATTTCTGTGTTAATTAGTCAATGTGAGGGAGCGAGGGATGTAGTAAAGGAGGAATAGTGCAACGGATAGGAGAAACTCAAGTCCCAAAAGAATATCCATTCGTTTCCATAGAAACGTTACTCAATTTAGAAGGAGATGTCATTGAACCCATAGTATTTCATAGCGATGCAATTTCTGTGTTAATTCGTCAATGAGAGGGAGCGAGGGATGCAGTAAAGAAGGAATAGTGCATCGGACAGGAGAAACTCGTTTCCCAAAAGAATATCCAGTCGTTTCCATAGAAACGTTACTCAATTACAAGGTGATGTCATAGAACCCATAGTATTTCATAGCGACGCAATTTCTGTGTTAATTCGTCAATGTGTGGGAGCGAGGGATGCATTAAAGGAGGAATAATGCATCGGACAGGAGAAACTCGTGTCGCAAAAGAATATCCAGTCGTTTCCATAGAAACGTTACTCAATTCAGAAGGAGATGTCATAGAAAACATAGTATTTCATAGCGACGCAATTTCTGTGTTAATTCGTCAATGTGAGGGAGCGAGGGATGCAGTAAAGAAGGAATAGTGCATCGGAAAGGACATAGTCGTATCCCGAAAGAGAATCCTGTTGTTTCCTTAGAAACGTTACTCAATTTAGAAGGAGATGTCATAGAACCCATAGTATTTCATACCGATGCAATTTCTGTGTTATTTCGTCAATGTGAGGGAGCGAGGGATGCAGTATAGAAGGAATAGTGCATCGGACAGGAGAAACTCGTGTCCCAAAAGAATATCCAGTCGTTTCCATAGAATCGTTACTCTATTTAGAAGGAGATGTCAGGGAACCCACAGTATTTCATAGCGATGCAATTTCTGTGTTAATTCGTCAATGTGAGGGAGCGAGGGATGCAGTAAAGAAGGAATAGTGCATCGGACAGGAGAAACTCGTCTCCCAAAAGAATATCCAGTCATTTCCATAGAAACGTTACTCAATTTAGAAGGAGATGTCATAGCACCCATAGTATTTCATAGCGACGCAATTTCTGTGTTAATTTGTCAATGTGAGGGAGCGAGGGATGCAGTAAAGAAGGAATAGTGCATCCGACAGGAGAAACTCGTGTCCCAAAAGAATATCCAGTCGTTTCCATTGAAACGTTACTCAATTTAGAAGGAGATGTCATAGAACCCATAGTATTTCATAGCGACGCAATTTCGGTGTTAATTCGTCAGTGTGTGGGAGCGAGGGATGCGTTAAAGGAGGAATAGTGCATCGGACAGGTGGAACTCGTGGCCCAAAAGAATATCCAGTCGTTTCCATAGAAACGTTACTCAATTTAGAAGGAGATGTCATAGAACCCATAGTATTTCATACCGATGCAATTTCTGTGTTAATTCGTCAATGTGAGGGAGCGAGGGATGCAGTAAAGAAGGAATAGTGCATCGGAAAGGACATAGTCGTATCCCAAAAGAGAATCCCGTTGTTTCCTTAGAAACTTTACTCTATTAAGAAAGAGATGTTATAGAACCCATAGTATTTCATAGCGACACGATTTCTGTGTTAATTAGTCAATGTGAGGGAGCGAGGGATGTAGTAAAGAAGGAATAGTGCAACGGATAGGAGAAACTCGTGTCCCAAAAGAATATCCAGTCGTTTCCATAGAAACGTTACTCAATTTAGAAAGAGATGTCATAGAACCCATAGTATTTCATAGCGACGCAATTTCTGTGTTAATTCGTCAATGTGTAGGAGCGAGGGATGCAGTAAAGAAGGAATAGTGCATCGGACAGGAGAAACTCGTGTCACAAAAGAATATCCAGTTGTTTCCAAAGAAACGTTACTCAATTTAGAAGGAGATATCATAGTACCCATGGTATTTCATAGCGACGCAATTTCTGTGTTTATTCGTCAATGTGAGGGAGCGAGGGATGCAGTAAACAAGGAATAGTGCATCGGACAGGAGAAACTCGTGTCCCAAAAGAATATCCACTCGTTTCCATAGAAACGTTACTCAATTCAGAAGGAGATGTCATAGAACCCACAGTATTTCATAGCGACGCAATTTCTGTGTTAATTCGTCAATGTGAGGGAGCGAGGGAAGTAGTAAAGAAGGAATAGTGCTTCGGACAGGAGAAACTCGTGTCCCAAAAGAATATCCAGTCGTTTCCATAGAATCGTTACTCTATTTAGAAGGAGATGTCAGGGTACCCACAGTATTTCATAGCGATGCAATTTCTGTGTTAATTCGTCAATGTGAGGGAGCGAGGGATGCAGTAAAGAAGGAATAGTGCATCGGACAGGAGAAACTCGTCTCCCAAAAGAATATCCAGTCATTTCCATAGAAACGTTACTCAATTTAAAAGGAGATGTCATAGCACCCATAGTATTTCATAGCGACGCAATTTCTGTGTTAATTTGTCAATGTGAGGGAGCCAGGGATGCAGTAAAGAAGGAATAGTGCATCCGACAGGAGAAACTCGTGTCCGAGAAAATATCCAGTCGTATCCATAGAAACGTTACTCAATTTAGAACGAGATGTCATAGAACACATAGTATTTCATAGCGACGCAATTTCTGTGTTAATTCGTCAATGTGAAGGAGCGAGGGATGCTATAAAGAAGGAATAGTGCATCCGACAGGAGAAACTCGTGTCCCAAAAGAATATCCAGTCGTTTCCATCGAAACGTTACTCAATTTAGAAGGAGATGTCATAGAACCCATAGTATTTCATAGCGACGCAATTTCGGTGTTAATTCGTCAGTGTGTGGGAGCGAGGGATGCGTTAAAGGAGGAATAGTGCATCGGACATGAGAAACTCGTGTCCCAAAAGAATAACCAGTCGTTTCCATAGAAACGTTACTCAATTTAGCAGGAGATGTCATAGAAATCATAGTATTTCATAGCGACGCAATTTCTGTGTTAATTCGTCAATGTGAGGGAGCGAGGGATGCAGTAAAGAAGGAATAGTGCATCGGACAGGAGAAACTCGTATCCCAAAAGAATATCCAGTCGTTTACATTGAAACGCTACTCAATTTAGAAGGAGATGTCATAGAACCCATTGTATTTCATAGCGACGCCATTTCTGTGTTAATTTGTCAATGTGAGGGAGCGAGGGATGCAGTAAAGAAGGAATAGTGCATCGGACAGGAGAAACTCGTGTCCCAAAAGAATATCCAGTCGTTTCCATAGAAACGTTACTCAATTTAGAAGGAGATGTCATAAAACCCATAGTATTTCATAGCGACGCAATTTCTGTGTTAATTCGTCAATGTGAGGGAGCGAGGGATGCAGTAAAGAAGGAATAGTGCATCGGACAGGAGAAACTCGTGTCCCAAAAGAATATCCAGTCGTTTCCATAGAAACGTTACTCAATTTAGAAGGAGATGTCATAGAACCCATAGTATTTCATAGCGGAGCAATTTCTGTGTTAATTCGTCAATGTGTGGGAGCGAGGGATGCGTTAAAGGAGGAATAGTGCATCGGAAAGAACATAGTCGTATCCCAAAAGAGAATTCTGTTGGTTCCTTAGAAACGTTACTCTATTAAGAAGGAGATGTCATAGAACCCATAGTATTTCATAGCGACACAATTTCTGTGTTAATTAGTCAATGTGAGGGAGCAAGGGATGCAGTAAAGAAGGTCAAAGTGCAACGGACAGGAGAAACGCGTGTCCCAAAAGAATATCCAGTCGTTTCCATAGAAACGTTACCCAATTTAGAAGGAGATGTCATAGAACCCATAGTATTTCATAGCGACGCAATTTCTGTGTTAATTCGTCAATGTGAGGGAGCGAGGGATGCAGTAAAGAAGGAATAGAGCATCGGACTGGAGAAACTCGTGTCCCAAAAGAATATCCAGTCGTATCCATAGAAACGTTACTCAATTTAGAAGGAGATGCCATGGAACACATAGTATTTCATAGCGACACAATTTCTTTGTTAATTCGTCAATGTGAGGGAGCGAGGGATGCAGTAAAGAAGGAATAGTGCATCGGACAGGAGAAACTCGTGTCCCAGAAGAATATCCAGTCGTTTCCATAGAATCGTTACTCAATTTAGAAGGAGATGTCATGGAACCCACAGTATTTCATAGCGATGCAATTTCTGTGTTAATTCGTCAATGTGAGGGAGCGAGGGATGCAGTAAAAAAGGAATAGTGCATCCGACAGGAGAAACTCGTGTCCCAAAAGAATATCCAGTCGTTTCCATTGAAACGTTACTCAATTTAGAAGGAGATGTCATAGAACCCATAGTATTTCATAGCGACGCAATTTCGGTGTTAATTCGTCAATGTGTGGGAGCGAGGGATGCAGTAAAGAAGGAATAGTGCATCGGACAGGAGGAACCCGTGTCCCAAAAGAATATCCAGTCGTTTCCATAGAAACGTTACTCAATTTAGAAGGAGATGTCATAGAACCCATAGTATATCGTAGCGATGCAATTTCTGTGTTAATTCGTCAATGTGAGGGAGCGAGGGATGCAGTAAAGAAGGAATAGTGCATCGGAAAGGACATAGTCGTATCCCAAAAGAGAATCCTGTTGTTTCCTTAGAAACGTTACTGTATTAAGAAGGAGATGTCATAGAACCCATAGTATTTCATAGCGACACAATTTCTGTGTTAATTAGTCAATGTGAGGGAGCGAGGGATGCAGTAAAGAAGGAATAGTGCATCGGACAGGAGAAACTCGTGTCCCAAAAGAATATCCAGTCGTTTCCATAGAAACGTTACTCAATTTAGAAGGAGATGTCATAGAAACCATAGTATATCATAGCGACGCAATTTCTGTGTTAATTCGTCAACGTGAAGGAGCGAGGGATGCAGTAAAGAAGGAATAGTGCATCGGACAGGAGAAACTCGTGTCCCAAAAGAATATCCAGTCGTTTCCATAGAAACGTTACTCAATTTAGAAGGAGATGTCATAGAACCAATAGTATTTCATAGCGACGCAATTTCTGTGTTAATTCGTCAATGTGTGGGAGCGAAGGAT